>NC_135700.1:4583777-4708061 GCF_964276395.1 Gasterosteus aculeatus
AATGTTGTCCGGTTTGGGTCAACAGGTATTTCCTGATCGCAAACCCTTGCATCTTGTCAATATTCATCATGACAAATCCATCCATCCTTTGTAAAACAAGCTCAACCCTTGCTTCTCATCAATATTCCTTATTAAGAATCCATTCATTCATTGTCAAAAAAGCTTTGGTTTATCGGCAGCTCCGTCCTCAATATACACGCTAAAATGCAGGTCTCTTTCTTTACCCTTCGATAGCTCAGTTGGTAGAGCGGAGGACTGTAGGCTGATGTTCAATCTGTAGTTAGCAGGTATCCTTAGGTCGCTGGTTCAACTCCGGCTCGAAGAACATTTTTATAATGTTGTCCGGTTTGGGTCAACAGGTATTTCCTGATCGCAAACCCTTGCATCTTGTCAATATTCATCATGACAAATCCATCCATTCTTTGTAAAACAAGCTCAACCCTTGCTTCTCATCAATATTCCTCATAACAAATTCATCCATCCTTTGTAAAACAAGCTCAACCCTTGCTTCTCATCAATATTCCTCATAACAAATCCATCCATCCTTTGTAAAACAAGCTCAACCCTTGCTTCTCATCAATATTCCTCATTAAGAATCCATTCATTCTTTGTCAAAAAAGCTTTGGTTTATCGGCAGCTCCGTCCTCAATATACACGCTAAAATGCAGGTCTCTTTCTTTACCCTTCGATAGCTCAGTTGGTAGAGCGGAGGACTGTAGGCTGATGTTCAATGTGCAATTAGCAGGTATCCTTAGGTCGCTGGTTCAACTCCGGCTCGAAGGACATTTTTATAATGTTGTCCTGTTTGGGTCAACAGGTATTTCCTGATCGCAAACCCTTGCTTCTTGTCAATATTCCTCATGACAAATCCATCCATTCTTTGTAAAACAAGCTCAACCCTTGCTTCTCATCAATATTCCTCATAACAAATCAATCCATCCTTTGTAAAACAAGCTCAACCCTTGCTTCTCATCAATATTCCTCATTTAGAATCCATTCATTCTTTGTCAAAAAAGCTTTGGTTTATCGGCAGCTCCGTCCTCAATATACACGCTAAAATGCAGGTCTCTTTCTTTACCCTTCGATAGCTCAGTTGGTAGAGCGGAGGACTGTAGGCTGATGTTCAATCTGTAATTAGCAGGTATCCTTAGGTCGCTGGTTCAACTCCGGCTCGAAGGACATTTTTATAATGTTGTTCGGTTTGGGTCAACAGGTATTTCCTGATCGCAAACCCTTGCATCTTGTCAATATTCCTCATGAAAAATCCATCCATTCTTTGTAAAACAAGCTCAACCCTTGCTTCTCATCAATAATCCTCATAACAAAACCATCCATCCTTTGTAAAACAAGCTCAACCCTTGCTTCTCATCAATATTCCTCATTAAGAATCCATTCATTCTTTGTCAAAAAAGCTTTGGTTTATCGGCAGCTCCGTCCTCAATATACACGCTAAAATGCAGGTCTCTTTCTTTACCCTTCGATAGCTCAGTTGGTAGAGCGGAGGACTGTAGGCTGATGTTCAATCTGTAGTTAGCATGTATCCTTAGGTCGCTGGTTCAACTCCGGCTCGAAGGACATTTTTATAATGTTGTCCGGTTTGGGTCAACAGGTATTTCCTGATCGCAAACCCTTGCATCTTGTCAATATTCCTCATGAAAAATCCATCCATTCTTTGTAAAACAAGCTCAACCCTTGCTTCTCATCAATATTCCTCATTAAGAATCCATTCATTCTTTGTCAAAAAAGCTTTGGTTTATCGGCAGCTCCGTCCTCAATATACACGCTAAAATGCAGGTCTCTTTCTTTACCCTTCGATAGCTCAGTTGGTAGAGCGGAGGACTGTAGGCTGATGTTCAATCTGTAATTAGCAGGTATCCTTAGGTCGCTGGTTCAACTCCGGCTCGAAGGACATTTTTATAATGTTGTCCGGTTTGGGTCAACAGGTATTTCCTGATCGCAAACCCTTGCATCTTGTCAATATTCCTCATGAAAAATCCATCCATTCTTTGTAAAACAAGCTCAACCCTTGCTTCTCATCAATTTTCCTCATAACAAATCCATCCATCCTTTGTAAAACAAGCTCAACCCTTGCTTCTCATCAATAATCCTCATAACAAAACCATCCATCCTTTGTAAAACAAGCTCAACCCTTGCTTCTCATCAATATTCCTCATTAAGAATCCATTCATTCTTTGTCAAAAAAGCTTTGGTTTATCGGCAGCTCCGTCCTCAATATACACGCTAAAATGCAGGTCTCTTTCTTTACCCTTCGATAGCTCAGTTGGTAGAGCGGAGGACTGTAGGCTGATGTTCAATGTGCAATTAGCAGGTATCCTTAGGTCGCTGGTTCAACTCCGGCTCGAAGGACATTTTTATAATGTTGTCCGGTTTGGGTCAACAGGTATTTCCTGATCGCAAACCCTTGCATCTTGTAAATATTCATCATGACAAATCCATCCATTCTTTGTAAAACAAGCTCAACCCTTGCTTCTCATCAATATTCCTCATAAAAAATCCATCCATCCTTTGTAAAACAAGCTCAACCCTTGCTTCTCATCAATATTCCTCATAACAAATCCATCCATCCTTTGTAAAACAAGCTCAACCCTTGCTTCTCATCAATATTCCTCATTAAGAATCCATTCATTCTTTGTCAAAAAAGCTTTGGTTTATCGGCAGCTCCGTCCTCAATATACACGCTAAAATGCAGGTCTCTTTCTTTACCCTTCGATAGCTCAGTTGGTAGAGCGGAGGACTGTAGGCTGATGTTCAATGTGCAATTAGCAGGTATCCTTAGGTCGCTGGTTTAACTCCGGCTCGAAGGACATTTTTATAATGTTGTCCGGTTTGGGTCAACAGGTATTTCCTGATCGCAAACCCTTGCTTCTTGTCAATATTCCTCATGACAAATCCATCCATTCAACTCCGGCTCGAAGGACATTTTTATAATGTTGTCCGGTTTGGGTCAACAGGTATTTCCTGATCGCAAACCCTTGCTTCTTGTCAATATTCCTCATGACAAATCCATCCATTCTTTGTAAAACAAGCTCAACCCTTGCTTCTCATCAATATTCCTCATAACAAATCCATCCATCCTTTGTAAAACAAGCTCAACCCTTGCTTCTCATCAATATTCCTCATTAAGAATCCATTCATTCTTTGTCAAAAAAGCTTTGGTTTATCGGCAGCTCCGTCCTCAATATACACGCTAAAATGCAGGTCTCTTTCTTTACCCTTCGATAGCTCAGTTGGTAGAGCGGAGGACTGTAGGCTGATGTTCAATCTGTAGTTAGCAGGTATCCTTAGGTCGCTGGTTCAACTCCGGCTCGAAGGACATTTTTATAATGTTGTCCGGTTTGGGTCAACAGGTATTTCCTGATCGCAAACCCTTGCATCTTGTCAATATTCATCATGACAAATCCATCCATTCTTTGTAAAACAAGCTCAACCCTTGCTTCTCATCAATATTCCCCATAACAAATCCATCCATCCTTTGTAAAACAACCTCAACCCTTGCTTCTCATCAATATTCCTCATAACAAATCCATCCATCCTTTGTAAAACAAGCTCAACCCTTGCTTCTCATCAATATTCCTCATTAAGAATCCATTCATTCTTTGTCAAAAAAGCTTTGGTTTATCGGCAGCTCCGTCCTCAATATACACGCTAAAATGCAGGTCTCTTTCTTTACCCTTCGATAGCTCAGTTGGTAGAGCGGAGGACTTTAGGCTGATGTTCAATCTGTAGTTAGCAGGTATCCTTAGGTCGCTGGTTCAATTCCGGCTCGAAGGACATTTTTATAATGTTGTCCGGTTTGGGTCAACAGGTATTTCCTGATCGCAAACCCTTGCATCTTGTCAATATTCCTCATGACAAATCCATCCATTCTTTGTAAAACAAGCTCAACCCTTGCTTCTCATCAATATTCCTCATAACAAATCCATCCATCCTTTGTAAAACAAGCTCAACCCTTGCTTCTCATCAATATTCCTCATAACAAATCCATCCATCCTTTGTAAAACAAGCTCAACCCTTGCTTCTCATTAATATTCCTCATTAAGAATCCATTCATTCTTTGTCAAAAAAGCTTTGGTTTATCGGCAGCTCCGTCCTCAATATACACGCTAAAATGCAGGTCTCTTTCTTTACCCTTCGATAGCTCAGTTGGTAGAGCGGAGGACTGTAGGCTGATGTTCAATCTGTAATTAGCAGGTATCCTTAGGTCGCTGGTTCAACTCCCGCTCGAAGGACATTTTTATAATGTTGTCCGGTTTGGGTCAACAGGTATTTCCTGATCGCAAACCCTTGCATCTTGTCAATATTCCTCATGACAAATCCATCCATTCTTTGTAAAACAAGCTCAACCCTTGCTTCTCATCAATATTCCTCATAACAAATCCATCCATCCTTTGTAAAACAAGCTCAACCCTTGCTTCTCATCAATATTCCTCATAACAAATCCATCCATCCTTTGTAAAACAAGCTCAACCCTTGCTTCTCATCAATATTCCTCATTAAGAATCCATTCATTCTTTGTCAAAAAAGCTTTGGTTTATCGGCAGCTCCGTCCTCAATATACACGATAAAATGCAGGTCTCTTTCTTTACCCTTCGATAGCTCAGTTGGTAGAGCGGAGGACTGTAGGCTGATGTTCAATGTGCAATTAGCAGGTATCCTTAGGTCGCTGGTTCAACTCCGGCTCGAAGGACATTTTTATAATGTTGTCCGGTTTGGGTCAACAGGTATTTCCTAATCGCAAACCCTTGCTTCTTGTCAATATTCCTCATGACAAATCCATTCATTCTTTGTAAAACAAGCTCAACCCTTGCTTCTCATCAATATTCCTCATAACAAATCCATCCATCCTTTGTAAAACAAGCTCAACCCTTGCTTCTCATCGATATTCCTCATTAAGAACCCATTCATTCTTTGTCAAAAAAGCTTTGGTTTATCGGCAGCTCCGTCCTCAATATACACGCTAAAATGCAAGTCTCTTTCTTTACCCTTCGATAGCTCAGTTGGTAGAGCGGAGGACTGTAGGCTGATGTTCAATCCGCATTTAGCAGGTATCCTTAGGTCGCTGGTTCAACTCTGGCTCGAAGGACATTTTTATAATGTTGTCCGGTTTGGGTGAACAGGTATTTCCTGATCGCAAACCCTTGCTTCTTGTCAATATTCCTCATGACAAATCCATCCATTCTTTGTAAAACAAGCTCAACCCTTGCTTCTCATCAATATCCGTCATAACAAATCCATCCATCCTTTGTAAAACAAGCTCAACCCTTGCTTCTCATCGATATTCCTCATTAAGAATCCATTCATTCTTTGTCAAAAAAGCTTTGGTTTATCGGCAGCTCCGTCCTCAATATACACGCTAAAATGCAGGTCTCTTTCCTTACCCTTCGATAGCTCAGTTGGTAGAGCGGAGGACTGTAGGCTGATGTTCAATGTGCAATTAGCAGGTATCCTTAGGTCGCTGGTTCAACTCCGGCTCGAAGGACATTTTTATAATGTTGTCCGGTTTGGGTCAACAGGTATTTCCTGATCGCAAACCCTTGCTTCTTGTCAATATTCCTCATGACAAATCCATCCATTCTTTGTAAAACAAGCTCAACCCTTGCTTCTCATCAATATTCCTCATAACAAATCCATCCATCCTTTGTAAAACAAGCTCAACCCTTGCTTCTCATTGATATTCCTCATTAAGAACCCATTCATTCTTTGTCAAAAAAGCTTTGGTTTATCGGCAGCTCCGTCCTCAATATACACGCTAAAATGCAAGTCTCTTTCTTTACCCTTCGATAGCTCAGTTGGTAGAGCGGAGGACTGTAGGCTGATGTTCAATCCGCATTTAGCAGGTATCCTTAGGTCGCTGGTTCAACTCTGGCTCGAAGGACATTTTTATAATGTTGTCCGGTTTGGGTGAACAGGTATTTCCTGATCGCAAACCCTTGCTTCTTGTCAATATTCCTCATGACAAATCCATCCATTCTTTGTAAAACAAGCTCAACCCTTGCTTCTTATCAATATTCCCCATTAGGAATCCATTCATTCTTTGTCAAACAAGCCTTGGTTTATTGTCAGCTCCATCCTCAATATACACGCTAAAATGCAGGTTTCTTTCTTTACCCTTCGATAGCTCAGTTGGTAGAGAGGAGGACTGTAGGCTGATGTTCAATCTGCAATTAGCAGGTATCCTTAGGTCGCTGGTCCAACTCCGGCTCGAAGGACATTTTTATAATGTTGTCCGTTTTGGGTCAACAGGTATTTCCTGATCGCAAACCTTGCTTTTTGTCAATATTCCTCATGACAAATCCATCCATTCTTTGTAAAACAAGCTCAACCCTTGCTTCTCATCAATATTCCTCAGAACAAATCCATCCATCCTTTGTAAAACAAGCTCAACCCTTGCTTCTCATCGATATTCCTCATTAAGAACCCATTCATTCTTTGTCAAAAAAGCTTTGGTTTATCGGCAGCTCCGTCCTCAATATACACGCTAAAATGCAAGTCTCTTTCTTTACCCTTCGATAGCTCAGTTGGTAGAGCGGAGGACTGTAGGCTGATGTTCAATCCGCATTTAGCAGGTATCCTTAGGTCGCTGGTTCAACTCTGGCTCGAAGGACATTTTTATAATGTTGTCCGGTTTGGGTGAACAGGTATTTCCTGATCGCAAACCCTTGCTTCTTGTCAATATTCCTCATGACAAATCCATCCATTCTTTGTAAAACAAGCTCAACCCTTGCTTCTTATCAATATTCCCCATTAGGAATCCATTCATTCTTTGTCAAACAAGCCTTGGTTTATTGTCAGCTCCATCCTCAATATACACGCTAAAATGCAGGTTTCTTTCTTTACCCTTCGATAGCTCAGTTGGTAGAGCGGAGGACTGTAGGCTGATGTTCAGTCTGCAATTAGCAGGTATCCTTAGGTCGCTGGTTCAACTCCGGCTCAAAGGAAATTTTAATAATTTTGTCCGGTTTAGGTCAACAGGTATTTCCTGATCGCAAACCCTGGCTTCTTGTCAATATTCCTCATGACAAATCCATGCATTCTTTGTAAAACAAGCTCAACCCTTGCTTCTCATCAATATTCCTCATTAAGAATCCATTCATTCTTTGTCAAAAAAGCTTTGGTTTATCGGCAGCTTCGTCCTCAATATCCACGCTAAAATGCAGGTCTCTTTCTTTACCCTTCGATAGCTCAGTTGGTAGAGCGGAGGACTGTAGGCTGATGTTCAATCTGCAATTAGCAGGTATCGTTAGGTCGCTGGTTCAACTCCGGCTCGAAGGACATTTTTATAATGTTGTCCGGTTTAGGTCAACAGGTATTTCCTGATCGCAAACCCTGGCTTCTTGTCAATATTCCTCATGACAAATCCATGCATTCTTTGTAAAACAAGCTCAACCCTTGCTTCTCATCAATATTCCTCATTAAGAATCCATTCATTCTTTGTCAAAAAAGCTTTGGTTTATCGGCAGCTCCGTCCTCAATATACACGCTAAAATGCAGGTCTCTTTCTTTACCCTTCGATAGCTCAGTTGGTAGAGCGGAGGACTGTAGGTTGATGTTCAATCCGCATTTAGCAGGTATCCTTAGGTCGCTGGTTCAACTCTGGCTCGAAGGACATTTTTATAATGTTGTCCGGTTTGGGTGAACAGGTATTTCCTGATCGCAAACCCTTGCTTCTTGTCAATATTCCTCATGACAAATCCATCCATTCTTTGTAAAACAAGCTCAACCCTTGCTTCTCATCAATATTCCTCATAACAAATCCATCCATCCTTTGTAAAACAAGCTCAACCCTTGCTTCTCATCAATATTCCTCATAACAAATCCATCCATCCTTTGTAAAACAAGCTCAACCCTTGCTTCTCATCAATATTCCTCATTAAGAATCCATTCATTCTTTGTCAAAAAAGCTTTGGTTTATCGGCAGCTCCGTCCTCAATATACACGCTAAAATGCAGGTCTCTTTCTTTACCCTTCGATAGCTCAGTTGGTAGAGCGGAGGACTGTAGGCTGATGTTCAATGTGCAATTAGCAGGTATCCTTAGGTCGCTGGTTCAACTCCGCCTCGAAGGACATTTTTATAATGTTGTCCTGTTTGGGTCAACAGGTATTTCCTGATCGCAAACCCTTGCTTCTCATCAATATTCCTCATAACAAATCCATCCATCCTTTGTAAAACAAGCTCAACCCTTGCTTCTCATCAATATTCCTCATAACAAATCCATCCATCCTTTGTAAAACAAGCTCAACCCTTGCTTCTCATCAATATTCCTCATTAAGAATCCATTCATTCTTTGTCAAAAAAGCTTTGGTTTATCGGCAGCTCCGTCCTCAATATACACGCTAAAATGCAGGTCTCTTTCTTTACCCTTCGATAGCTCAGTTGGTAGAGCGGAGGACTGTAGGCTGATGTTCAATGTGCAATTAGCAGGTATCCTTAGGTCGCTGGTTCAACTCCGGCTCGAAGGACATTTTTATAATGTTGTCCGGTTTGGGTCAACAGGTATTTCCTAATCGCAAACCCTTGCTTCTTGTCAATATTCCTCATGACAAATCCATTCATTCTTTGTAAAACAAGCTCAACCCTTGCTTCTCATCAATATCCGTCATAACAAATCCATCCATCCTTTGTAAAACAAGCTCAACCCTTGCTTCTCATCGATATTCCTCATTAAGAATCCATTCATTCTTTGTCAAAAAAGCTTTGGTTTATCGGCAGCTCCGTCCTCAATATACACGCTAAAATGCAGGTCTCTTTCCTTACCCTTCGATAGCTCAGTTGGTAGAGCGGAGGACTGTAGGCTGATGTTCAATGTGCAATTAGCAGGTATCCTTAGGTCGCTGGTTCAACTCCGGCTCGAAGGACATTTTTATAATGTTGTCCGGTTTGGGTGAACAGGTATTTCCTGATCGCAAACCCTTGCTTCTTGTCAATATTCCTCATGACAAATCCATCCATTCTTTGTAAAACAAGCTCAACCCTTGCTTCTTATCAATATTCCCCATTAGGAATCCATTCATTCTTTGTCAAACAAGCCTTGGTTTATTGTCAGCTCCATCCTCAATATACACGCTAAAATGCAGGTTTCTTTCTTTACCCTTCGATAGCTCAGTTGGTAGAGAGGAGGACTGTAGGCTGATGTTCAATCTGCAATTAGCAGGTATCCTTAGGTCGCTGGTCAAACTCCGGCTCGAAGGACATTTTTATAATGTTGTCCGTTTTGGGTCAACAGGTATTTCCTGATCGCAAACCTTGCTTTTTGTCAATATTCCTCATGACAAATCCATCCATTCTTTGTAAAACAAGCTCAACCCTTGCTTCTCATCAATATTCCTCAGAACAAATCCATCCATCCTTTGTAAAACAAGCTCAACCCTTGCTTCTCATCAATATTCCTCATTAAGAATCCATTCATTCTTTGTCAAAAAAGCTTTGGTTTATCGGCAGCTCCGTCCTCAATATACACGCTAAAATGCAGGTCTCTTTCTTTACCCTTCGATAGCTCAGTTGGTAGAGCGGAGGACTGTAGGCTGATGTTCAATCTGCAATTAGCAGGTATCCTTAGGTCGCTGGTTCAACTCCGGCTCGAAGGACATTTTTATAATGTTGTCCGGTTTGGGTCAACAGGTATTTCATGATCGCAAACCCTTGCTTCTTGTCAATATTCCTCATGACAAATCCATCCATTCTTTGTAAAACAAGCTCAACCCTTGCTTCTCATCAATATTCCTCATTAAGAATCCATTCATTCTTTGTCAAAAAAGCTTTGGTTTATCGGCAGCTCCGTCCTCAATATACACGCTAAAATGCAGGTCTCTTTCTTTACCCTTCGATAGCTCAGTTGGTAGAGCGGAGGACTGTAGGCTGATGTTCAGTCTGCAATTAGCAGGTATCCTTAGGTCGCTGGTTCAACTCCGGCTCGAAGGAAATTTTAATAATGTTGTCCGGTTTAGGTCAACAGGTATTTCCTGATCGCAAACCCTGGCTTCTTGTCAATATTCCTCATGACAAATCCATGCATTCTTTGTAAAACAAGCTCAACCCTTGCTTCTCATCAATATTCCTCATTAAGAATCCATTCATTCTTTGTCAAAAAAGCTTTGGTTTATCGGCAGCTTCGTCCTCAATATCCACGCTAAAATGCAGGTCTCTTTCTTTACCCTTCGATAGCTCAGTTGGTAGAGCGGAGGACTGTAGGCTGATGTTCAATCTGCAATTAGCAGGTATCCTTAGGTCGCTGGTTCAACTCCGGCTCGAAGGACATTTTTATAATGTTGTCCGGTTTAGGTCAACAGGTATTTCCTGATCGCAAACCCTGGCTTCTTGTCAATATTCCTCATGACAAATCCATGCATTCTTTGTAAAACAAGCTCAACCCTTGCTTCTCATCAATATTCCTCATTAAGAATCCATTCATTCTTTGTCAAAAAAGCTTTGGTTTATCGGCAGCTCCGTCCTCAATATACACGCTAAAATGCAGGTCTCTTTCTTTACCCTTCGATAGCTCAGTTGGTAGAGCGGAGGACTGTAGGTTGATGTTCAATCCGCATTTAGCAGGTATCCTTAGGTCGCTGGTTCAACTCTGGCTCGAAGGACATTTTTATAATGTTGTCCGGTTTGGGTGAACAGGTATTTCCTGATCGCAAACCCTTGCTTCTTGTCAATATTCCTCATGACAAATCCATCCATTCTTTGTAAAACAAGCTCAACCCTTGCTTCTCATCAATATTCCTCATAACAAATCCATCCATCCTTTGTAAAACAAGCTCAACCCTTGCTTCTCATCAATATTCCTCATAACAAATCCATCCATCCTTTGTAAAACAAGCTCAACCCTTGCTTCTCATCAATATTCCTCATTAAGAATCCATTCATTCTTTGTCAAAAAAGCTTTGGTTTATCGGCAGCTCCGTCCTCAATATACACGCTAAAATGCAGGTCTCTTTCTTTACCCTTCGATAGCTCAGTTGGTAGAGCGGAGGACTGTAGGCTGATGTTCAATGTGCAATTAGCAGGTATCCTTAGGTCGCTGGTTCAACTCCGCCTCGAAGGACATTTTTATAATGTTGTCCTGTTTGGGTCAACAGGTATTTCCTGATCGCAAACCCTTGCTTCTTGTCAATATTCCTCATGACAAATCCATCCATTCTTTGTAAAACAAGCTCAACCCTTGCTTCTCATCAATATTCCTCATAACAAATCCATCCATCCTTTGTAAAACAAGCTCAACCCTTGCTTCTCATCAATATTCCTCATAACAAATCCATCCATCCTTTGTAAAACAAGCTCAACCCTTGCTTCTCATCAATATTCCTCATAACAAATCCATCCATCCTTTGTAAAACAAGCTCAACCCTTGCTTCTCATCAATATTCCTCATAACAAATCCATCCATCCTTTGTAAAACAAGCTCAACCCTTGCTTCTCATCAATATTCCTCATTAAGAATCCATTCATTCTTTGTCAAAAAAGCTTTGGTTTATCGGCAGCTCCGTCCTCAATATACACGCTAAAATGCAGGTCTCTGTCTTTACCCTTCGATAGCTCAGTTGGTAGAGCGGAGGACTGTAGGCTGATGTTCAATGTGCAATTAGCAGGTATCCTTAGGTCGCTGGTTCAACTCCGGCTCGAAGGACATTTTTATAATGTTGTCCGGTTTGGGTCAACAGGTATTTCCTGATCACAAACCCTTGCTTCTTGTCAATATTCCTCATGACAAATCCATCCATTCTTTGTAAAACAAGCTCAACCCTTGCTTCTCATCAATATTCCTCATAACAAATCCATCCATCCTTTGTAAAACAAGCTCAACCCTTGCTTCTCATCAATATTCCTCATTAAGAATCCATTCATTCTTTGTCAAAAAAGCTTTCGTTTATCGGCAGCTCAGTCCTCAATATACACGCTAAAATGCAGGTCTCTTTCTTTACCCTTCGATAGCTCAGTTGGTAGAGCGGAGGACTGTAGGCTGATGTTCAATGTGCAATTAGCAGGTATACTTAGGTCGCTGGTTCAACTCCGGCTCGAAGGACATTTTTATAATGTTGTCCGGTTTGGGTCAACAGGTATTTCCTGATCGCAAACCCTTGCATCTTGTCAATATTCCTCATGACAAATCCATCCATTCTTTGTAAAACAAGCTCAACCCTTGCTTCTCATCAATATTCCTCATAACAAATCCATCCATCCTTTGTAAAACAAGCTCAACCCTTGCTTCTCATCAATATTCCTCATTAAGAATCCATTCATTCTTTGTCAAAAAAGCTTTGGTTTATCGGCAGCTCCGTCCTCAATATACACGCTAAAATGCAGGTCTCTTTCTTTACCCTTCGATAGCTCAGTTGGTAGAGCGGAGGACTGTAGGCTGATGTTCAATGTGCAATTAGCAGGTATCCTTAGTTCGCTGGTTCAACTCCGGCTCGAAGGACATTTTTATAATGTTGTCCGGTTTGGGTCAACAGGTATTTCCTGATCGCAAACCCTTGCATCTTGTCAATATTCCTCATGACAAATCCATCCATCCTTTGTAAAACAAGCTCAACCCTTGCTTCTCATCAATATTCCTCATAACAAATCCATCCATCCTTTGTAAAACAAGCTCAACCCTTGCTTCTCATCAATATTCCTCATTAAGGATCCATTCATTCTTTGTCAAAAAAGCTTTGGTTTATCGGCAGCTCCGTCCTCAATATACACGCTAAAATGCAGGTCTCTTTCTTTACCCTTCGATAGCTCAGTTGGTAGAGCGGAGGAATGTAGGCTGATGTTCAATGTGCAATTAGCAGGTATCCTTAGGTCGCTGGTTCAACTCCGGCTCGAAGGACATTTTTATAATGTTGTCCGGTTTGGGTCAACAGGTATTTCCTGATCGCAAACCCTTGCTTCTTGTCAATATTCCTCATGACAAATCCATCCATTCTTTGTAAAACAAGCTCAACCCTTGCTTCTCATCAATATTCCTCATAATAAATCCATCCATCCTTTGTAAAACAAGCTCAACCCTTGCTTCTCATCAATATTCCTCATTAAGAATCCATTCATTCTTTGTCAAAAAAGCTTTGGTTTATCGGCAGCTCCGTCCTCAATATACACGCTAAAATGCAGGTCTCTTTCTTTACCCTTCGATAGCTCAGTTAGTAGAGCGGAGGACTGTAGGCTGATGTTCAATCTGTAGTTAGCAGGTATCCTTAGGTCGCTGGTTCAACTCTGGCTCGAAGGACATTTTTATAATGTTGTCCGGTTTGGGTCAACAGGTATTTCCTGATCGCAAACCCTTGCATCTTGTCAATATTCCTCATGACAAATCCATCCATTCTTTGTAAAACAAGCTCAACCCTTGCTTCTCATCAATATTCCTCATAACAAATCCATCCATCCTTTGTAAAACAAGCTCAACCCTTGCTTCTCATCAATATTCCTCATAACAAATCCATCCATCCTTTGTAAAACAAGCTCAACCCTTGCTTCTCATCAATATTCCTCATTAAGAATCCATTCATTCTTTGTCAAAAAAGCTTTGGTTTATCGGCAGCTCCGTCCTCAATATACACACTAAAATGCAGGTCTCTTTCTTTACCCTTCGATAGCTCAGTTGGTAGAGTGGAGGACTCTAGGCTGATGTTCAATGTGCAATTAGCAGGTATCCTTAGGTCGCTGGTTCAACTCCGGCTCGAAGGACATTTTTATGATGTTGTCCGTTTTGGGTCAACAGGTATTTCCTGATCGCAAACCCTTGCATCTTGTCAATATTCCTCATGACAAATCCATCCATTTTTTTGTAAAACAAGCTCAACCCTTGCTTCTCATCAATATTCCTCATAACAAATCCATCCATCCTTTGTAAAACAAGCTCAACCCTTGCTTCTCATCAATATTCCTCATAACAAATCCATCCATCCTTTGTAAAACAAGCTCAACCCTTGCTTCTCATCAATATTCCTCATTAAGAATCCATTCATTCTTTGTCAAAAAAGCTTTGGTTTATCGGCAGCTCCGTCCTCAATATACACGCTAAAATGCAGGTCTCTTTCTTTACCCTTCGATAGCTCAGTTGGTAGAGCGGTGGACTGTAGGCTGATGTTCAATGTGCAATTAGCAGGTATCCTTAGGTCGGTGGTTCAACTCCGGCTCGAAGGACATTTTCATAATGTTGTCCGGTTTGGGACAACAGGTATTTCCTGATCGCAAACCCTTGCTTCTTGTCAATATTCCTCATGACAAATCCATCCATTCTTTGTAAAACAAGCTCAACCCTTGCTTCTCATCAATATTCCTCATAACAAATCCATCCATCCTTTGTAAAACAAGCTCAACCCTTGCTTCTCATCAATATTCCTCATTAAGAATCCATTTATTCTTTGTCAAAAAAGCTTTGGTTTATCGGCAGCTCCGTCCTCAATATACACGCTAAAATGCAGGTCTCTTTCTTTACCCTTCGATAGCTCAGTTGGTAGAGCGGAGGACTGTAGGCTGATGTTCAATGTGCAATTAGCAGGTATCCTTAGGTCGCTGGTTCAACTCCGGCTCGAAGGACATTTTTATAATGTTGTCCGGTTTGGGTCAACAGGTATTTCCTGATCGCAAACCCTTGCATCTTGTCAATATTCCTCATGACAAATCCATCCATTCTTTGTAAAACAAGCTCAACCCTTGCTTCTCATCAATATTCCTCATAACAAATCCATCCATCCTTTGTAAAACAAGCTCAACCCTTGCTTCTCATCAATATTCCTCATAACAAATCCATCCATCCTTTGTAAAACAAGCTCAACCCTTGCTTCTCATCAATATTCCTCATTAAGAATCCATTCATTCTTTGTCAAAAAAGCTTTGGTTTATCGGCAGCTCCATCCTCAATATACACGCTAAAATGCAGGTCTCTTTCTTTACCCTTCGATAGCTCAGTTGGTAGAGCGGAGGACTGTAGGCTGATGTTCAATGTGCAATTAGCAGGTATCCTTAGGTCGCTGGTTCAACTCCGGCTCAAAGGACATTTTTATAATGTTGTCCGGTTTGGGTCAACAGGTATTTCCTGATCGCAAACCCTTGCTTCTTGTCAATATTCCTCATGACAAATCCATCCATTCTTTGTAAAACAAGCTCAACCCTTGCTTCTCATCAATATTCCTCATAATAAATCCATCCATCCTTTGTAAAACAAGCTCAACCCTTGCTTCTCATCAATATTCCTCATTAAGAATTCATTCATTCTTTGTCAAAAAAGCTTTGGTTTATCGGTAGCTCCGTCCTCAATATACACGCTAAAATGCAGGTCTCTTTCTTTACCCTTCGATAGCTCAGTTGGTAGAGCGGAGGACTGTAGGCTGATGTTCAATGTGCAATTTGCACGTATCCTTAGGTCGCTGGTTCAACTCCGGCTCGAAGGACATTTTTATAATGTTGTCCGGTTTGGGTCAACAGGTATTTCCTGATCGCAAACCCTTGCTTCTTGTCAATATTCCTCATGACAAATCCATCCATTCTTTGTAAAACAAGCTCAACCCTTGCTTCTCATCAATATTCCTCATAACAAATCCATCCATCCTTTGTAAAACAAGCTCAACCCTTGCTTCTCATCAATATTCCTCATTAAGAATCCATTCATTCTTTGTCAAAAAAGCTTTGGTTTATCGGCAGCTCCGTCCTCAATATACCCGCTAAAATGCAGGTCTCTTTCTTTACCCTTCGATAGCTCAGTTGGTAGAGCGGAGGACTGTAGGCTGATGTTCAATGTGCAATTAGCAGGTATCCTTAGGTCGCTGGTTCAACTCCGGCTCGAAGGACATTTTTATAATGTTGTCCGGTTTGGGTCAACAGGTATTTCCTGATCGCAAACCCTTGCTTCTTGTCAATATTCCTCATGACAAATCCATCCATTCTTTGTAAAACAAGCTCAACCCTTGCTTCTCATCAATATTCCTCATAACAAATCCATCCATCCTTTGTAAAACAAGCTCAACCCTTGCTTCTCATCAATATTCCTCATTAAGAATCCATTCATTCTTTGTCAAAAAAGCTTTGGTTTATCGGCAGCTCCGTCCTCAATATACACGCTAAAATGCAGGTCTCTTTCTTTACCCTTCGATAGCTCAGTTGGTAGAGCGGAGGACTGTAGGCTGATGTTCAATGTGCAATTAGCAGGTATCCTTAGGTCGCTGGTTCAACTCCGGCTCGAAGGACATTTTTATAATGTTGTCCGGTTTGGGTCAACAGGTATTTCCTGATCGCAAACCCTTGCATCTTGTCAATATTCCTCATGACAAATCCATCCATTCTTTGTAAAACAAGCTCAACCCTTGCTTCTCATCAATATTCCTCATAACAAATCCATCCATCCTTTGTAAAACAAGCTCAACCCTTGCTTCTCATCAATATTCCTCATAACAAATCCATCCATCCTTTGTAAAACAAGCTCAACCCTTGCTTCTCATCAATATTCCTCATTAAGAATCCATTCATTCTTTGTCAAAAAAGCTTTGGTTTATCGGCAGCTCCGTCCTCAATATACACGCTAAAATGCAGGTTTCTTTCTTTACCCTTCGATAGCTCAGTTGGTAGAGCGGAGGACTGTAGGCTGATGTTCAATGTGCAATTAGCAGGTATCCTTAGGTCGCTGGTTCAACTCCGGCTCGAAGGACATTTTTATAATGTTGTCCGGTTTGGGTCAACAGGTATTTCCTGATCGCAAACCCTTGCATCTTGTCAATATTCCTCATGACAAATCCATCCATTCTTTGTAAAACAAGCTCAACCCTTGCTTCTCATCAATATTCCTCATAACAAATCCATCCATTCTTTGTAAAACAAGCTCAACCCTTGCTTCTCATCAATATTCCTCATAACAAATCCATCCATCCTTTGTAAAACAAGCTCAACCCTTGCTTCTCATCAATATTCCTCATAACAAATCCATCCATCCTTTGTAAAACAAGCTCAACCCTTGCTTCTCATCAATATTCCTCATTAAGAATCCATTCATTCTTTGTCAAAAAAGCTTTGGTTTATCGGCAGCTCCGTCCTCAATATACACGCTAAAATGCAGGTCTCTTTCTTTACCCTTCGATAGCTCAGTTGGTAGAGCGGAGGACTGTAGGCTGATGTTCAATCTGCAATTAGCAGGTATCCTTAGGTCGCTGGTTCAACTCCGGCTCAAAGGACATTTTTATAATGTTGTCCGGTTTGGGTCAACAGGTATTTCCTGATCGCAAACCCTTGCTTCTTGTCAATATTCCTCATGACAAATCCATCCATTCTTTGTAAAACAAGCTCAACCCTTGCTTCTCATCAATATTCCTCATGAAAAATCCATCCATTCTTTGTAAAACAAGCTCAACCCTTGCTTCTCATCAATATTCCTCATAACAAATCCATCCATCCTTTGTAAAACAAGCTCAACCCTTGCTTCTCATCAATATTCCTCATTAAGAATCCATTCATTCTTTTTTTAAAAAAAGCTTTGGTTTATCGGCAGCTCCGTCCTCAATATACACGCTAAAATGCAGGTCTCTTTCTTTACCCTTCGATAGCTCAGTTGGTAGAGCGGAGGACTGTAGGCTGATGTTCAATGTGCAATTAGCAGGTATCCTTAGGTCGCTGGTTCAACTCCGGCTCGAAGGACATTTTTATAATGTTGTCCTGTTTGGGTCAACAGGTATTTCCTGATCGCAAACCCTTGCTTCTTGTCAATATTCCTCATGACAAATCCATCCATCCTTTGTAAAACAAGCTCAACCCTTGCTTCTCATCAATATTCCTCATAACAAATCCATCCATCCTTTGTAAAACAAGCTCAACCCTTGCTTCTCATCAATATTCCTCATTAAGAATCCATTCATTCTTTGTCAAAAAAGCTTTGGTTTATCGGCAGCTCCGTCCTCAATATACACGCTAAAATGCAGGTCTCTTTCTTTACCCTTCGATAGCTCAGTTGGTAGAGCGGAGGACTGTAGGCTGATGTTCAATGTGCAATTAGCAGGTATCCTTAGGTCGCTGGTTCAACTCCGGCTCGAAGGACATTTTTATAATGTTGTCCGGTTTGGGTCAACAGGTATTTCCTGATCGCAAACCCTTGCATCTTGTCAATATTCCTCATGACAAATCCATCAATTCTTTGTAAAACAAGCTCAACCCTTGCTTCTCATCAATATTCCTCATAACAAATCCATCCATCCTTTGTAAAACAAGCTCAACCCTTGCTTCTCATCAATATTCCTCATAACAAATCCATCCATCCTTTGTAAAACAAGCTCAACCCTTGCTTCTCATCAATATTCCTCATAACAAATCCATCCATCCTTTGTAAAACAAGCTCAACCCTTGCTTCTCATCAATATTCCTCATTAGGAATCCATTCATTCTTTGTCAAAAAAGCTTTGGTTTATCGGCAGCTCCGTCCTCAATATACACGCTAAAATGCAGGTCTCTTTCTTTACCCTTCGATAGCTCAGTTGGTAGAGCGGAGGACTGTAGGCTGATGTTCAATCTGTAGTTAGCAGGTATCCTTAAGTCGCTGGTTCAACTCCGGCTCGAAGGACATTTTTATAATGTTGTCCGGTTTGGGTCAACAGGTATTTCCTGATCGCAAACCCTTGCATCTTGTCAATATTCCTCATGACAAATCCATCCATTCTTTGTAAAACAAGCTCAACCCTTGCTTCTCATCAATATTCCTCATAACAAATCCATCCATCCTTTGTAAAACAAGCTCAACCCTTGCTTCTCATCAATATTCCTCATAACAAATCCATCCATCCTTTGTAAAACAAGCTCAACCCTTGCTTCTCATCAATATTCCTCATTAAGAATCCATTCATTCTTTTTCAAAAAAGCTTTGGTTTATCGGCAGCTCCGTCCTCAATATACACGCTAAAATGCAGGTTTATTTCTTTACCCTTCGATAGCTCAGTTGGTAGAGCGGAGGACTGTAGGCTGATGTTCAATGTGCAATTAGCAGGTATCCTTAGGTCGCTGGTTCAACTCCGGCTCGAAGGACATTTTTATAATGTTGTCCGGTTTGGGTCAACAGGTATTTCCTGATCGCAAACCCTTGCATCTTGTCAATATTCCTCATGACAAATCCATCCATTCTTTGTAAAACAAGCTCAACCCTTGCTTCTCATCAATATTCCTCATAACAAATCCATCCATCCTTTGTAAAACAAGCTCAACCCTTGCTTCTCATCAATATTCCTCATAACAAATCCATCCATCCTTTGTAAAACAAGCTCAACCCTTGCTTCTCATCAATATTCCTCATTAAGAATCCATTCATTCTTTGTCAAAAAAGCTTTGGTTTATCGGCAGCTCCGTCCTCAATATACACGCTAAAATGCAGGTTTCTTTCTTTACCCTTCGATAGCTCAGTTGGTAGAGCGGAGGACTGTAGGCTGATGTTCAATGTGCAATTAGCAGGTATCCTTAGGTCGCTGGTTCAACTCCGGCTCGAAGGACATTTTTATAATGTTGTCCGGTTTGGGTCAACAGGTATTTCCTGATCGCAAACCCTTGCATCTTGTCAATATTCCTCATGACAAATCCATCCATTCTTTGTAAAACAAGCTCAACCCTTGCTTCTCATCAATATTCCTCATAACAAATCCATCCATTCTTTGTAAAACAAGCTCAACCCTTGCTTCTCATCAATATTCCTCATAACAAATCCATCCATCCTTTGTAAAACAAGCTCAACCCTTGCTTCTCATCAATATTCCTCATAACAAATCCATCCATCCTTTGTAAAACAAGCTCAACCCTTGCTTCTCATCAATATTCCTCATTAAGAATCCATTCATTCTTTGTCAAAAAAGCTTTGGTTTATCGGCAGCTCCGTCCTCAATATACATGCTAAAATGCAGGTCTCTTTCTTTACCCTTCGATAGCTCAGTTGGTAGAGCGGAGGACTGTAGGCTGATGTTCAATGTGCAATTAGCAGGTATCCTTAGGTCGCTGGTTCAACTCCGGCTCGAAGGACATTTTTATAATGTTGTCCTGTTTGGGTCAACAGGTATTTCCTGATCGCAAACCCTTGCTTCTTGTCAATATTCCTCATGACAAATCCATCCATTCTTTGTAAAACAAGCTCAACCCTTGCTTCTCATCAATATTCCTCATAACAAATCCATCCATCCTTTGTAAAACAAGCTCAACCCTTGCTTCTCATCAATATTCCTCATTAAGAATCCATTCATTCTTTGTCAAAAAAGCTTTGGTTTATCGGCAGCTCCGTCCTCAATATACACGCTAAAATGCAGGTCTCTTTCTTTACCCTTCGATAGCTCAGTTGGTAGAGCGGAGGACTGTAGGCTGATGTTCAATGTGCAATTAGCAGGTATCCTTAGGTCGCTGGTTCAACTCCGGCTCGAAGGACATTTTTATAATGTTGTCCGGTTTGGGTCAACAGGTATTTCCTGATCGCAAACCCTTGCATCTTGTCAATATTCCTCATGACAAATCCATCCATTCTTTGTAAAACAAGCTCAACCCTTGCTTCTCATCAATATTCCTCATAACAAATCCATCCATCCTTTGTAAAACAAGCTCAACCCTTGCTTCTCATCAATATTCCTCATAACAAATCCATCCATCCTTTGTAAAACAAGCTCAACCCTTGCTTCTCATCAATATTCCTCATTAAGAATCCATTCATTCTTTTTCAAAAAAGCTTTGGTTTATCGGCAGCTCCGTCCTCAATATACACGCTAAAATGCAGGTTTCTTTCTTTACCCTTCGATAGCTCAGTTGGTAGAGCGGAGGACTGTAGGCTGATGTTCAATGTGCAATTAGCAGGTATCCTTAGGTCGCTGGTTCAACTCCGGCTCGAAGGACATTTTTATAATGTTGTCCGGTTTGGGTCAACAGGTATTTCCTGATCGCAAACCCTTGCATCTTGTCAATATTCCTCATGACAAATCCATCCATTCTTTGTAAAACAAGCTCAACCCTTGCTTCTCATCAATATTCCTCATAACAAATCCATCCATCCTTTGTAAAACAAGCTCAACCCTTGCTTCTCATCAATATTCCTCATAACAAATCCATCCATCCTTTGTAAAACAAGCTCAACCCTTGCTTCTCATCAATATTCCTCATTAAGAATCCATTCATTCTTTGTCAAAAAAGCTTTGGTTTATCGGCAGCTCCGTCCTCAATATACACGCTAAAATGCAGGTTTCTTTCTTTACCCTTCGATAGCTCAGTTGGTAGAGCGGAGGACTGTAGGCTGATGTTCAATGTGCAATTAGCAGGTATCCTTAGGTCGCTGGTTCAACTCCGGCTCGAAGGACATTTTTATAATGTTGTCCGGTTTGGGTCAACAGGTATTTCCTGATCGCAAACCCTTGCATCTTGTCAATATTCCTCATGACAAATCCATCCATTCTTTGTAAAACACCTCAACCCTTGCTTCTCATCAATATTCCTCATGACAAATCCATCCATTCTTTGTAAAACAAGCTCAACCCTTGCTTCTCATCAATATTCCTCATAACAAATCCATCCATCCTTTGTAAAACAAGCTCAACCCTTGCTTCTCATCAATATTCCTCATAACAAATCCATCCATCCTTTGTAAAACAAGCTCAACCCTTGCTTCTCATCAATATTCCTCATTAAGAATCCATTCATTCTTTGTCAAAAAAGCTTTGGTTTATCGGCAGCTCCGTCCTCAATATACACGCTAAAATGCAGGTTTCTTTCTTTACCCTTCGATAGCTCAGTTGGTAGAGCGGAGGACTGTAGGCTGATGTTCAATGTGCAATTAGCAGGTATCCTTAGGTCGCTGGTTCAACTCCGGCTCGAAGGACATTTTTATAATGTTGTCCGGTTTGGGTCAACAGGTATTTCCTGATCGCAAACCCTTGCTTCTTGTCAATATTCCTCATGACAAATCCATCCATTCTTTGTAAAACAAGCTCAACCCTTGCTTCTCATCAATATTCCTCATAACAAATCCATCCATCCTTTGTAAAACAAGCTCAACCCTTGCTTCTCATCAATATTCCTCATTAAGAATCCATTCATTCTTTGTCAAAAAAGCTTTGGTTTATCGGCAGCTCCGTCCTCAATATACATGCTAAAATGCAGGTCTCTTTCTTTACCCTTCGATAGCTCAGTTGGTAGAGCGGAGGACTGTAGGCTGATGTTCAATGTGCAATTAGCAGGTATCCTTAGGTCGCTGGTTCAACTCCGGCTCGAAGGACATTTTTATAATGTTGTCCTGTTTGGGTCAACAGGTATTTCCTGATCGCAAACCCTTGCTCCTTGTCAATATTCCTCATGACAAATCCATCCATTCTTTGTAAAACAAGCTCAACCCTTGCTTCTCATCAATATTCCTCATAACAAATCCATCCATCCTTTGTAAAACAAGCTCAACCCTTGCTTCTCATCAATATTCCTCATTAAGAATCCATTCATTCTTTGTCAAAAAAGCTTTGGTTTATCGGCAGCTCCGTCCTCAATATACATGCTAAAATGCAGGTCTCTTTCTTTACCCTTCGATAGCTCAGTTGGTAGAGCGGAGGACTGTAGGCTGATGTTCAATGTGCAATTAGCAGGTATCCTTAGGTCGCTGGTTCAACTCCGGCTCGAAGGACATTTTTATAATGTTGTCCTGTTTGGGTCAACAGGTATTTCCTGATCGCAAACCCTTGCTCCTTGTCAATATTCCTCATGACAAATCCATCCATTCTTTGTAAAACAAGCTCAACCCTTGCTTCTCATCAATATTCCTCATAACAAATCCATCCATCCTTTGTAAAACAAGCTCAACCCTTGCTTCTCATCAATATTCCTCATTAAGAATCCATTCATTCTTTGTCAAAAAAGCTTTGGTTTATCGGCAGCTCCGTCCTCAATATACACGCTAAAATGCAGGTTTCTTTCTTTACCCTTCGATAGCTCAGTTGGTAGAGCGGAGGACTGTAGGCTGATGTTCAATGTGCAATTAGCAGGTATCCTTAGGTCGCTGGTTCAACTCCGGCTCGAAGGACATTTTTATAATGTTGTCCGGTTTGGGTCAACAGGTATTTCCTGATCGCAAACCCTTGCTTCTTGTCAATATTCCTCATGACAAATCCATCCATTCTTTGTAAAACAAGCTCAACCCTTGCTTCTCATCAATATTCCTCATAACAAATCCATCCATCCTTTGTAAAACAAGCTCAACCCTTGCTTCTCATCAATATTCCTCATTAAGAATCCATTCATTCTTTGTCAAAAAAGCTTTGGTTTATCAGCAACTCCGTCCTCAATATACACGCTAAAATGCAGGTCTCTTTCTTTACCCTTCGATAGCTCAGTTGGTAGAGCGGAGGACTGTAGGCTGATGTTCAATGTGCAATTAGCAGGTATCCTTAGGTCGCTGGTTCAACTCCGGCTCGAAGGACATTTTTATAATGTTGTCCGGTTTGGGTCAACAGGTATTTCCTGATCGCAAACCCTTGCATCTTGTCAATATTCCTCATGACAAATCCATCCATTCTTTGTAAAACAAGCTCAACCCTTGCTTCTCATCAATATTCCTCATAACAAATCCATCCATCCTTTGTAAAACAAGCTCAACCCTTGCTTCTCATCAATATTCCTCATAACAAATCCATCCATCCTTTGTAAAACAAGCTCAACCCTTGCTTCTCATCAATATTCCTCATAACAAATCCATCCATCCTTTGTAAAACAAGCTCAACCCTTGCTTCTCATCAATATTCCTCATTAAGAATCCATTCATTCTTTGTCAAAAAAGCTTTGGTTTATCGGCAGCTCCGTCCTCAATATACACGCTAAAATGCAGGTCTCTTTCTTTACCCTTCGATAGCTCAGTTGGTAGAGCGGAGGACTGTAGGCTGATGTTCAATCTGTAGTTAGCAGGTATCCTTAGGTCGCTGGTTCAACTCCGGCTCGAAGGACATTTTTATAATGTTGTCCGGTTTGGGTCAACAGGTATTTCCTGATCGCAAACCCTTGCATCCTGTCAATATTCATCATGACAAATCCATCCATTCTTTGTAAAACAAGCTCAACCCTTGCTTCTCATCAATATTCCTCATAACAAATCCATCCATCCTTTGTAAAACAAGCTCAACCCTTGCTTCTCATCAATATTCCTCATAACAAATCCATCCATCCTTTGTAAAACAAGCTCAACCCTTGCTTCTCATCAATATTCCTCATAACAAATCCATCCATCCTTTGTAAAACAAGCTCAACCCTTGCTTCTCATCAATATTCCTCATTAAGAATCCATTCATTCTTTGTCAAAAAAGCTTTGGTTTATCGGCAGCTCCGTCCTCAATATACACGCTAAAATGCAGGTCTCTTTCTTTACCCTTCGATAGCTCAGTTGGTAGAGCGGAGGACTGTAGGCTGATGTTCAATGTGCAATTAGCAGGTATCCTTAGGTCGCTGGTTCAACTCCGGCTCGAAGGACATTTTTATAATGTTGTCCGGTTTGGGTCAACAGGTATTTCCTGATCGCAAACCCTTGCATCTTGTCAATATTCCTCATGACAAATCCATCCATTCTTTGTAAAACAAGCTCAACCCTTGCTTCTCATCAATATTCCTCATAACAAATCCATCCATCCTTTGTAAAACAAGCTCAACCCTTGCTTCTCATCAATATTCCTCATAACAAATCCATCCATCCTTTGTAAAACAAGCTCAACCCTTGCTTCTCATCAATATTCCTCATTAAGAATCCATTCATTCTTTTTCAAAAAAGCTTTGGTTTATCGGCAGCTCCGTCCTCAATATACACGCTAAAATGCAGGTTTCTTTCTTTACCCTTCGATAGCTCAGTTGGTAGAGCGGAGGACTGTAGGCTGATGTTCAATGTGCAATTAGCAGGTATCCTTAGGTCGCTGGTTCAACTCCGGCTCGAAGGACATTTTTATAATGTTGTCCGGTTTGGGTCAACAGGTATTTCCTGATCGCAAACCCTTGCATCTTGTCAATATTCCTCATGACAAATCCATCCATTCTTTGTAAAACAAGCTCAACCCTTGCTTCTCATCAATATTCCTCATAACAAATCCATCCATTCTTTGTAAAACAAGCTCAACCCTTGCTTCTCATCAATATTCCTCATAACAAATCCATCCATCCTTTGTAAAACAAGCTCAACCCTTTCTTCTCATCAATATTCCTCATTAAGAATCCATTCATTCTTTGTCAAAAAAGCTTTGGTTTATCGGCAGCTCCGTCCTCAATATACACGCTAAAATGCAGGTCTCTTTCTTTACCCTTCGATAGCTCAGTTGGTAGAGCGGAGGACTGTAGGCTGATGTTCAATGTGCAATTAGCAGGTATCCTTAGGTCGCTGGTTCAACTCCGGCTCGAAGGACATTTTTATAATGTTGTCCGGTTTGGGTCAACAGGTATTTCCTGATCGCAAACCCTTGCATCTTGTCAATATTCCTCATGACAAATCCATCCATTCTTTGTAAAACAAGCTCAACCCTTGCTTCTTGTCAATATTCCTCATGACAAATCCATCCATTCTTTGTAAAACAAGCTCAACCCTTGCTTCTCATCAATATTCCTCATAACAAATCCATCCATCCTTTGTAAAACAAGCTCAACCCTTGCTTCTCATCAATATTCCTCATTAAGAATCCATTCATTCTTTGTCAAAAAAGCTTTGGTTTATCGGCAGCTCCGTCCTCAATATACACGCTAAAATGCAGGTCTCTTTCTTTACCCTTCGATAGCTCAGTTGGTAGAGCGGAGGACTGTAGGCTGATGTTCAATGTGCAATTAGCAGGTATCCTTAGGTCGCTGGTTCAACTCCGGCTCGAAGGACATTTTTATAATGTTGTCCGGTTTGGGTCAACAGGTATTTCCTGATCGCAAACCCTTGCATCTTGTCAATATTCCTCATGACAAATCCATCCATTCTTTGTAAAACAAGCTCAACCCTTGCTTCTCATCAATATTCCTCATAACAAATCCATCCATCCTTTGTAAAACAAGCTCAACCCTTGCTTCTCATCAATATTCCTCATAACAAATCCATCCATCCTTTGTAAAACAAGCTCAACCCTTGCTTCTCATCAATATTCCTCATAACAAATCCATCCATCCTTTGTAAAACAAGCTCAACCCTTGCTTCTCATCAATATTCCTCATTAAGAATCCATTCATTCTTTGTCAAAAAAGCTTTGGTTTATTGGCAGCTCCGTCCTCAATATACACGCTAAAATGCAGGTCTCTTTCTTTACCCTTCGATAGCTCAGTTGGTAGAGCGGAGGACTGTAGGCTGATGTTCAATCTGTAGTTAGCAGGTATCCTTAGGTCGCTGGTTCAACTCCGGCTCGAAGGACATTTTTATAATGTTGTCCGGTTTGGGTCAACAGGTATTTCCTGATCGCAAACCCTTGCATCTTGTCAATATTCCTCATGACAAATCCATCCATTCTTTGTAAAACAAGCTCAACCCTTGCTTCTCATCAATATTCCTCATAACAAATCCATCCATCCTTTGTAAAACAAGCTCAACCCTTGCTTCTCATCAATATTCCTCATAACAAATCCATCCATCCTTTGTAAAACAAGCTCAACCCTTGCTTCTCATCAATATTCCTCATTAAGAATCCATTCATTCTTTGTCAAAAAAGCTTTGGTTTATCGGCAGCTCCGTCCTCAATATACACGCTAAAATGCAGGTCTCTTTCTTTACCCTTCGATAGCTCAGTTGGTAGAGCGGAGGACTGTAGGCTGATGTTCAATGTGCAATTAGCAGGTATCCTTAGGTCGCTGGTTCAACTCCGGCTCGAAGGACATTTTTATAATGTTGTCCGGTTTGGGTCAACAGGTATTTCCTGATCGCAAACCCTTGCATCTTGTCAATATTCCTCATGACAAATCCATCCATTCTTTGTAAAACAAGCTCAACCCTTGCTTCTCATCAATATTCCTCATAACAAATCCATCCATCCTTTGTAAAACAAGCTCAACCCTTGCTTCTCATCAAAATTCCTCATAACAAATCCATCCATCCTTTGTAAAACAAGCTCAACCCTTGCTTCTCATCAATATTCCTCATTAAGAATCCATTCATTCTTTTTCAAAAAAGCTTTGGTTTATCGGCAGCTCCGTCCTCAATATACACGCTAAAATGCAGGTTTCTTTCTTTACCCTTCGATAGCTCAGTTGGTAGAGCGGAGGACTGTAGGCTGATGTGCAATTAGCAGGTATCCTTAGGTCGCTGGTTCAACTCCGGCTCGAAGGACATTTTTATAATGTTGTCCTGTTTGGGTCAACAGGTATTTCCTGATCGCAAACCCTTGCTTCTTGTCAATATTCCTCATGACAAATCCATCCATTCTTTGTAAAACAAGCTCAACCCTTGCTTCTCATCAATATTCCTCATAACAAATCCATCCATCCTTTGTAAAACAAGCTCAACCCTTGCTTCTCATCAATATTCCTCATTAAGAATCCATTCATTCTTTGTCAAAAAAGCTTTGGTTTATCGGCAGCTCCGTCCTCAATATACACGCTAAAATGCAGGTTTCTTTCTTTACCCTTCGATAGCTCAGTTGGTAGAGCGGAGGACTGTAGGCTGATGTTCAATGTGCAATTAGCAGGTATCCTTAGGTCGCTGGTTCAACTCCGGCTCGAAGGACATTTTTATAATGTTGTCCGGTTTGGGTCAACAGGTATTTCCTGATCGCAAACCCTTGCATCTTGTCAATATTCCTCATGACAAATCCATCCATTCTTTGTAAAACAAGCTCAACCCTTGCTTCTCATCAATATTCCTCATAACAAATCCATCCATTCTTTGTAAAACAAGCTCAACCCTTGCTTCTCATCAATATTCCTCATAACAAATCCATCCATCCTTTGTAAAACAAGCTCAACCCTTGCTTCTCATCAATATTCCTCATTAAGAATCCATTCATTCTTTGTCAAAAAAGCTTTGGTTTATCGGCAGCTCCGTCCTCAATATACACGCTAAAATGCAGGTCTCTTTCTTTACCCTTCGATAGCTCAGTTGGTAGAGCGGAGGACTGTAGGCTGATGTTCAATGTGCAATTAGCAGGTATCCTTAGGTCGCTGGTTCAACTCCGGCTCGAAGGACATTTTTATAATGTTGTCCGGTTTGGGTCAACAGGTATTTCCTGATCGCAAACCCTTGCATCTTGTCAATATTCCTCATGACAAATCCATCCATTCTTTGTAAAACAAGCTCAACCCTTGCTTCTCATCAATATTCCTCATAACAAATCCATCCATTCTTTGTAAAACAAGCTCAACCCTTGCTTCTCATCAATATTCCTCATAACAAATCCATCCATCCTTTGTAAAACAAGCTCAACCCTTGCTTCTCATCAATATTCCTCATAACAAATCCATCCATCCTTTGTAAAACAAGCTCAACCCTTGCTTCTCATCAATATTCCTCATTAAGAATCCATTCATTCTTTGTCAAAAAAGCTTTGGTTTATCGGCAGCTCCGTCCTCAATATACACGCTAAAATGCAGGTCTCTTTCTTTACCCTTCGATAGCTCAGTTGGTAGAGCGGAGGACTGTAGGCTGATGTTCAATGTGCAATTAGCAGGTATCCTTAGGTCGCTGGTTCAACTCCGGCTCGAAGGACATTTTTATAATGTTGTCCGGTTTGGGTCAACAGGTATTTCCTGATCGCAAACCCTTGCATCTTGTCAATATTCCTCATGACAAATCCATCCATTCTTTGTAAAACAAGCTCAACCCTTGCTTCTCATCAATATTCCTCATAACAAATCCATCCATCCTTTGTAAAACAAGCTCAACCCTTGCTTCTCATCAATATTCCTCATTAAGAATCCATTCATTCTTTTTCAAAAAAGCTTTGGTTTATTGGCAGCTCCGTCCTCAATATACACGCTAAAATGCAGGTTTCTTTCTTTACCCTTCGATAGCTCAGTTGGTAGAGCGGAGGACTGTAGGCTGATGTTCAATGTGCAATTAGCAGGTATCCTTAGGTCGCTGGTTCAACTCCGGCTCGAAGGACATTTTTATAATGTTGTCCGGTTTGGGTCAACAGGTATTTCCTGATCGCAAACCCTTGCATCTTGTCAATATTCCTCATGACAAATCCATCCATTCTTTGTAAAACAAGCTCAACCCTTGCTTCTCATCAATATTCCTCATAACAAATCCATCCATCCTTTGTAAAACAAGCTCAACCCTTGCTTCTCATCAATATTCCTCATAACAAATCCATCCATCCTTTGTAAAACAAGCTCAACCCTTGCTTCTCATCAATATTCCTCATTAAGAATCCATTCATTCTTTGTCAAAAAAGCTTTGGTTTATCGGCAGCTCCGTCCTCAATATACACGCTAAAATGCAGGTCTCTTTCTTTACCCTTCGATAGCTCAGTTGGTAGAGCGGAGGACTGTAGGCTGATGTTCAATGTGCAATTAGCAGGTATCCTTAGGTTGCTGGTTCAACTCCGGCTCGAAGGACATTTTTATAATGTTGTCCGGTTTGGGTCAACAGGTATTTCCTGATCGCAAACCCTTGCTTCTTGTCAATATTCCTCATGACAAATCCATCCATTCTTTGTAAAACAAGCTCAACCCTTGCTTCTCATCAATATTCCTCATAACAAATCCATCAATCCTTTGTAAAACAAGCTCAACCCTTGCTTCTCATCAATATTCCTCATTAAGAATCCATTCATTCTTTGTCAAAAAAGCTTTGGTTTATCGGCAGCCCCGTCCTCAATATACACGCTAAAATGCAGGTCTCTTTCTTTACCCTTCGATAGCTCAGTTGGTAGAGCGGAGGACTGTAGGCTGATGTTCAATCTGTAATTAGCAGGTATCCTTAGGTCGCTGGTTCAACTCCGGCTCGAAGGACATTTTTATAATGTTGTCCGGTTTGGGTCAACAGGTATTTCCTGATCGCAAACCCTTGCATCTTGTCAATATTCCTCATGAAAAATCCATCCATTCTTTGTAAAACAAGCTCAACCCTTGCTTCTCATCAATTTTCCTCATAACAAATCCATCCATCCTTTGTAAAACAAGCTCAACCCTTGCTTCTCATCAATAATCCTCATAACAAAACCATCCATCCTTTGTAAAACAAGCTCAACCCTTGCTTCTCATCAATATTCCTCATTAAGAATCCATTCATTCTTTGTCAAAAAAGCTTTGGTTTATCGGCAGCTCCGTCCTCAATATACACGCTAAAATGCAGGTCTCTTTCTTTACCCTTCGATAGCTCAGTTGGTAGAGCGGAGGACTGTAGGCTGATGTTCAATGTGCAATTAGCAGGTATCCTTAGGTCGCTGGTTCAACTCCGGCTCGAAGGACATTTTTATAATGTTGTCCGGTTTGGGTCAACAGGTATTTCCTGATCGCAAACCCTTGCTTCTTGTCAATATTCCTCATGACAAATCCATCCATTCTTTGTAAAACAAGCTCAACCCTTGCTTCTCATCAATATTCCTCATAACAAATCCATCCATCCTTTGTAAAACAAGCTCAACCCTTGCTTCTCATCAATATTCCTCATTAAGAATCCATTTATTCTTTGTCAAAAAAGCTTTGGTTTATCGGCAGCTCCGTCCTCAATATACACGCTAAAATGCAGGTCTCTTTCTTTACCCTTCGATAGCTCTGTTGGTAGAGCGGAGGACTGTAGGCTGATGTTCAATGTGCAATTAGCAGGTATCCTTAGGTCGCTGGTTCAACTCCGGCTCGAAGGACATTTTTATAATGTTGTCCGGTTTGGGTCAACAGGTATTTCCTGATCGCAAACCCTTGCATCTTGTCAATATTCCTCATGACAAATCCATCCATTCTTTGTAAAACAAGCTCAACCCTTGCTTCTCATCAATATTCCTCATAACAAATCCATCCATCCTTTGTAAAACAAGCTCAACCCTTGCTTCTCATCAATATTCCTCATAACAAATCCATCCATCCTTTGTAAAACAAGCTCAACCCTTGCTTCTCATCAATATTCCTCATTAAGAATCCATTCATTCTTTTTCAAAAAAGCTTTGGTTTATCGGCAGCTCCGTCCTCAATATACACGCTAAAATGCAGGTTTCTTTCTTTACCCTTCGATAGCTCAGTTGGTAGAGCGGAGGACTGTAGGCTGATGTTCAATGTGCAATTAGCAGGTATCCTTAGGTCGCTGGTTCAACTCCGGCTCAAAGGACATTTTTATAATGTTGTCCGGTTTGGGTCAACAGGTATTTCCTGATCGCAAACCCTTGCTTCTTGTCAATATTCCTCATGACAAATCCATCCATTCTTTGTAAAACAAGCTCAACCCTTGCTTCTCATCAATATTCCTCATAATAAATCCATCCATCCTTTGTAAAACAAGCTCAACCCTTGCTTCTCATCAATATTCCTCATTAAGAATTCATTCATTCTTTGTCAAAAAAGCTTTGGTTTATCGGCAGCTCCGTCCTCAATATACACGCTAAAATGCAGGTCTCTTTCTTTACCCTTCGATAGCTCGGTTGGTAGAGCGGAGGACTGTAGGCTGATGTTCAATGTGCAATTAGCACGTATCCTTAGGTCGCTGGTTCAACTCCGGCTCGAAGGACATTTTTATAATGTTGTCCGGTTTGGGTCAACAGGTATTTCCTGATCGCAAACCCTTGCTTCTTGTCAATATTCCTCATGACAAATCCATCCATTCTTTGTAAAACAAGCTCAACCCTTGCTTCTCATCAATATTCCTCATAACAAATCCATCCATCCTTTGTAAAACAAGCTCAACCCTTGCTTCTCATCAATATTCCTCATTAAGAATCCATTCATTCTTTGTCAAAAAAGCTTTGGTTTATCGGCAGCTCCGTCCTCAATATACACGCTAAAATGCAGGTCTCTTTCTTTACCCTTCGATAGCTCAGTTGGTAGAGCGGAGGACTGTAGGCTGATGTTCAATGTGCAATTAGCAGGTATCCTTAGGTCGCTGGTTCAACTCCGGCTCGAAGGACATTTTTATAATGTTGTCCGGTTTGGGTCAACAGGTATTTCCTGATCGCAAACCCTTGCTTCTTGTCAATATTCCTCATGACAAATCCATCCATTCTTTGTAAAACAAGCTCAACCCTTGCTTCTCATCAATATTCCTCATAACAAATCCATCCATCCTTTGTAAAACAAGCTCAACCCTTGCTTCTCATCAATATTCCTCATTAAGAATCCATTCATTCTTTGTCAAAAAAGCTTTGGTTTATCGGCAGCTCCGTCCTCAATATACACGCTAAAATGCAGGTCTCTTTCTTTACCCTTCGATAGCTCAGTTGGTAGAGCGGAGGACTGTAGGCTGATGTTCAATGTGCAATTAGCAGGTATCCTTAGGTCGCTGGTTCAACTCCGGCTCGAAGGAAATTTTTATAATGTTGTCCGGTTTGGGTCAACAGGTATTTCCTGATCGCAAACCCTTGCATCTTGTCAATATTCCTCATGACAAATCCATCCATTCTTTGTAAAACAAGCTCAACCCTTGCTTCTCATCAATATTCCTCATAACAAATCCATCCATCCTTTGTAAAACAAGCTCAACCCTTGCTTCTCATCAATATTCCTCATAACAAATCCATCCATCCTTTGTAAAACAAGCTCAACCCTTGCTTCTCATCAATATTCCTCATAACAAATCCATCCATCCTTTGTAAAACAAGCTCAACCCTTGCTTCTCATCAATATTCCTTATTAAGAATCCATTCATTCTTTGTCAAAAAAGCTTTGGTTTATCGGCAGCTCCGTCCTCAATATACACGCTAAAATGCAGGTCTCTTTCTTTACCCTTCGATAGCTCAGTTGGTAGAGCGGAGGACTGTAGGCTGATGTTCAATCTGTAGTTAGCAGGTATCCTTAAGTCGCTGGTTCAACTCCGGCTCGAAGGACATTTTTATAATGTTGTCCGGTTTGGGTCAACAGGTATTTCCTGATCGCAAACCCTTGCATCTTGTCAATATTCCTCATGACAAATCCATCCATTCTTTGTAAAACAAGCTCAACCCTTGCTTCTCATCAATATTCCTCATAACAAATCCATCCATCCTTTGTAAAACAAGCTCAACCCTTGCTTCTCATCAATATTCCTCATAACAAATCCATCCATCCTTTGTAAAACAAGCTCAACCCTTGCTTCTCATCAATATTCCTCATTAAGAATCCATTCATTCTTTTTCAAAAAAGCTTTGGTTTATCGGCAGCTCCGTCCTCAATATACACGCTAAAATGCAGGTTTCTTTCTTTACCCTTCGATAGCTCAGTTGGTAGAGCGGAGGACTGTAGGCTGATGTTCAATGTGCAATTAGCAGGTATCCTTAGGTCGCTGGTTCAACTCCGGCTCGAAGGACATTTTTATAATGTTGTCCGGTTTGGGTCAACAGGTATTTCCTGATCGCAAACCCTTGCATCTTGTCAATATTCCTCATGACAAATCCATCCATTCTTTGTAAAACAAGCTCAACCCTTGCTTCTCATCAATATTCCTCATAACAAATCCATCCATCCTTTGTAAAACAAGCTCAACCCTTGCTTCTCATCAATATTCCTCATAACAAATCCATCCATTCTTTGTAAAACAAGCTCAACCCTTGCTTCTCATCAATATTCCTCATTAAGAATCCATTCATTCTTTGTCAAAAAAGCTTTGGTTTATCGGCAGCTCCGTCCTCAATATACACGCTAAAATGCAGGTCTCTTTCTTTACCCTTCGATAGCTCAGTTGGTAGAGCGGAGGACTGTAGGCTGATGTTCAATCTGTAGTTAGCAGGTATCCTTAGGTCGCTGGTTCAACTCCGGCTCGAAGGACATTTTTATAATGTTGTCCGGTTTGGGTCAACAGGTATTTCCTGATCGCAAACCCTTGCATCTTGTCAATATTCCTCATGAAAAATCCATCCATTCTTTGTAAAACAAGCTCAACCCTTGCTTCTCATCAATTTTCCTCATAATAAATCCATCCATCCTTTGTAAAACAAGCTCAACCCTTGCTTCTCATCAATATTCCTCATTAAGAATTCATTCATTCTTTGTCAAAAAAGCTTTGGTTTATCGGCAGCTCCGTCCTCAATATACACGCTAAAATGCAGGTCTCTTTCTTTACCCTTCGATAGCTCGGTTGGTAGAGCGGAGGACTGTAGGCTGATGTTCAATGTGCAATTAGCACGTATCCTTAGGTCGCTGGTTCAACTCCGGCTCGAAGGACATTTTTATAATGTTGTCCGGTTTGGGTCAACAGGTATTTCCTGATCGCAAACCCTTGCTTCTTGTCAATATTCCTCATGACAAATCCATCCATTCTTTGTAAAACAAGCTCAACCCTTGCTTCTCATCAATATTCCTCATAACAAATCCATCCATCCTTTGTAAAACAAGCTCAACCCTTGCTTCTCATCAATATTCCTCATTAAGAATCCATTCATTCTTTGTCAAAAAAGCTTTGGTTTATCGGCAGCTCCGTCCTCAATATACACGCTAAAATGCAGGTCTCTTTCTTTACCCTTCGATAGCTCAGTTGGTAGAGCGGAGGACTGTAGGCTGATGTTCAATGTGCAATTAGCAGGTATCCTTAGGTCGCTGGTTCAACTCCGGCTCGAAGGACATTTTTATAATGTTGTCCGGTTTGGGTCAACAGGTATTTCCTGATCGCAAACCCTTGCTTCTTGTCAATATTCCTCATGACAAATCCATCCATTCTTTGTAAAACAAGCTCAACCCTTGCTTCTCATCAATATTCCTCATAACAAATCCATCCATCCTTTGTAAAACAAGCTCAACCCTTGCTTCTCATCAATATTCCTCATTAAGAATCCATTCATTCTTTGTCAAAAAAGCTTTGGTTTATCGGCAGCTCCGTCCTCAATATACACGCTAAAATGCAGGTCTCTTTCTTTACCCTTCGATAGCTCAGTTGGTAGAGCGGAGGACTGTAGGCTGATGTTCAATGTGCAATTAGCAGGTATCCTTAGGTCGCTGGTTCAACTCCGGCTCGAAGGAAATTTTTATAATGTTGTCCGGTTTGGGTCAACAGGTATTTCCTGATCGCAAACCCTTGCATCTTGTCAATATTCCTCATGACAAATCCATCCATTCTTTGTAAAACAAGCTCAACCCTTGCTTCTCATCAATATTCCTCATAACAAATCCATCCATCCTTTGTAAAACAAGCTCAACCCTTGCTTCTCATCAATATTCCTCATAACAAATCCATCCATCCTTTGTAAAACAAGCTCAACCCTTGCTTCTCATCAATATTCCTCATAAAAAATCCATCCATCCTTTGTAAAACAAGCTCAACCCTTGCTTCTCATCAATATTCCTCATTAAGAATCCATTCATTCTTTGTCAAAAAAGCTTTGGTTTATCGGCAGCTCCGTCCTCAATATACACGCTAAAATGCAGGTCTCTTTCTTTACCCTTCGATAGCTCAGTTGGTAGAGCGGAGGACTGTAGGCTGATGTTCAATCTGTAGTTAGCAGGTATCCTTAAGTCGCTGGTTCAACTCCGGCTCGAAGGACATTTTTATAATGTTGTCCGGTTTGGGTCAACAGGTATTTCCTGATCGCAAACCCTTGCATCTTGTCAATATTCCTCATGACAAATCCATCCATTCTTTGTAAAACAAGCTCAACCCTTGCTTCTCATCAATATTCCTCATAACAAATCCATCCATCCTTTGTAAAACAAGCTCAACCCTTGCTTCTCATCAATATTCCTCATAACAAATCCATCCATCCTTTGTAAAACAAGCTCAACCCTTGCTTCTCATCAATATTCCTCATTAAGAATCCATTCATTCTTTTTCAAAAAAGCTTTGGTTTATCGGCAGCTCCGTCCTCAATATACACGCTAAAATGCAGGTTTCTTTCTTTACCCTTCGATAGCTCAGTTGGTAGAGCGGAGGACTGTAGGCTGATGTTCAATGTGCAATTAGCAGGTATCCTTAGGTCGCTGGTTCAACTCCGGCTCGAAGGACATTTTTATAATGTTGTCCGGTTTGGGTCAACAGGTATTTCCTGATCGCAAACCCTTGCATCTTGTCAATATTCCTCATGACAAATCCATCCATTCTTTGTAAAACAAGCTCAACCCTTGCTTCTCATCAATATTCCTCATAACAAATCCATCCATCCTTTGTAAAACAAGCTCAACCCTTGCTTCTCATCAATATTCCTCATAACAAATCCATCCATCCTTTGTAAACAAGCTCAACCCTTGCTTCTCATCAATATTCCTCATTAAGAATCCATTCATTCTTTGTCAAAAAAGCTTTGGTTTATCGGCAGCTCCGTCCTCAATATACACGCTAAAATGCAGGTTTCTTTCTTTACCCTTCGATAGCTCAGTTGGTAGAGCGGAGGACTGTAGGCTGATGTTCAATGTGCAATTAGCAGGTATCCTTAGGTCGCTGGTTCAACTCCGGCTCGAAGGACATTTTTATAATGTTGTCCGGTTTGGGTCAACAGGTATTTCCTGATCGCAAACCCTTGCATCTTGTCAATATTCCTCATGACAAATCCATCCATTCTTTGTAAAACAAGCTCAACCCTTGCTTCTCATCAATATTCCTCATAACAAATCCATCCATTCTTTGTAAAACAAGCTCAACCCTTGCTTCTCATCAATATTCCTCATAACAAATCCATCCATCCTTTGTAAAACAAGCTCAACCCTTGCTTCTCATCAATATTCCTCATAACAAATCCATCCATCCTTTGTAAAACAAGCTCAACCCTTGCTTCTCATCAATATTCCTCATTAAGAATCCATTCATTCTTTGTCAAAAAAGCTTTGTTTTATCGGCAGCTCCGTCCTCAATATACACGCTAAAATGCAGGTCTCTTTCTTTACCCTTCGATAGCTCAGTTGGTAGAGCGGAGGACTGTAGGCTGATGTTCAATGTGCAATTAGCAGGTATCCTTAGGTCGCTGGTTCAACTCCGGCTCGAAGGACATTTTTATAATGTTGTCCGGTTTGGGTCAACAGGTATTTCCTGATCGCAAACCCTTGCTTCTTGTCAATATTCCTCATGACAAATCCATCCATTCTTTGTAAAACAAGCTCAACCCTTGCTTCTCATCAATATTCCTCATAACAAATCCATCCATCCTTTGTAAAACAAGCTCAACCCTTGCTTCTCATCAATATTCCTCATTAAGAATCCATTCATTCTTTGTCAAAAAAGCTTTGGTTTATCGGCAGCTCCGTCCTCAATATACACGCTAAAATGCAGGTCTCTTTCTTTACCCTTCGATAGCTCAGTTGGTAGAGCGGAGGACTGTAGGCTGATGTTCAATCTGTAGTTAGCAGGTATCCTTAGGTCGCTGGTTCAACTCCGGCTCGAAGGACATTTTTATAATGTTGTCCGGTTTGGGTCAACAGGTATTTCCTGATCGCAAACCCTTGCATCTTGTCAATATTCCTCATGAAAAATCCATCCATTCTTTGTAAAACAAGCTCAACCCTTGCTTCTCATCAATTTTCCTCATAATAAATCCATCCATCCTTTGTAAAACAAGCTCAACCCTTGCTTCTCATCAATATTCCTCATTAAGAATTCATTCATTCTTTGTCAAAAAAGCTTTGGTTTATCGGCAGCTCCGTCCTCAATATACACGCTAAAATGCAGGTCTCTTTCTTTACCCTTCGATAGCTCGGTTGGTAGAGCGGAGGACTGTAGGCTGATGTTCAATGTGCAATTAGCACGTATCCTTAGGTCGCTGGTTCAACTCCGGCTCGAAGGACATTTTTATAATGTTGTCCGGTTTGGGTCAACAGGTATTTCCTGATCGCAAACCCTTGCTTCTTGTCAATATTCCTCATGACAAATCCATCCATTCTTTGTAAAACAAGCTCAACCCTTGCTTCTCATCAATATTCCTCATAACAAATCCATCCATCCTTTGTAAAACAAGCTCAACCCTTGCTTCTCATCAATATTCCTCATTAAGAATCCATTCATTCTTTGTCAAAAAAGCTTTGGTTTATCGGCAGCTCCGTCCTCAATATACACGCTAAAATGCAGGTCTCTTTCTTTACCCTTCGATAGCTCAGTTGGTAGAGCGGAGGACTGTAGGCTGATGTTCAATGTGCAATTAGCAGGTATCCTTAGGTCGCTGGTTCAACTCCGGCTCGAAGGACATTTTTATAATGTTGTCCGGTTTGGGTCAACAGGTATTTCCTGATCGCAAACCCTTGCTTCTTGTCAATATTCCTCATGACAAATCCATCCATTCTTTGTAAAACAAGCTCAACCCTTGCTTCTCATCAATATTCCTCATAACAAATCCATCCATCCTTTGTAAAACAAGCTCAACCCTTGCTTCTCATCAATATTCCTCATTAAGAATCCATTCATTCTTTGTCAAAAAAGCTTTGGTTTATCGGCAGCTCCGTCCTCAATATACACGCTAAAATGCAGGTCTCTTTCTTTACCCTTCGATAGCTCAGTTGGTAGAGCGGAGGACTGTAGGCTGATGTTCAATGTGCAATTAGCAGGTATCCTTAGGTCGCTGGTTCAACTCCGGCTCGAAAGACATTTTTATAATGTTGTCCGGTTTGGGTCAACAGGTATTTCCTGATCGCAAACCCTTGCATCTTGTCAATATTCCTCATGACAAATCCATCCATTCTTTGTAAAACAAGCTCAACCCTTGCTTCTCATCAATATTCCTCATAACAAATCCATCCATCCTTTGTAAAACAAGCTCAACCCTTGCTTCTCATCAATATTCCTCATAACAAATCCATCCATCCTTTGTAAAACAAGCTCAACCCTTGCTTCTCATCAATATTCCTCATAACAAATCCATTCATCCTTTGTAAAACAAGCTCAACCCTTGCTTCTCATCAATATTCCTCATTAAGAATCCATTCATTCTTTGTCAAAAAAGCTTTGGTTTATCGGCAGCTCCGTCCTTATTATACACGCTAAAATGCAGGTCTCTTTCTTTACCCTTCGATAGATCAGTTGGTAGAGCGGAGGACTGTAGGCTGATGTTCAAGCTGTAGTTAGCAGGTATCCTTAGGTCGCTGGTTCAACTCCGGCTCGAAGGACATTTTTATAATGTTGTCCGGTTTGGGTCAACAGGTATTTCCTGATCGCAAACCCTTGCTTCTTGTCAATATTCCTCATGACAAATCCATCCATTCTTTGTAAAACAAGCTCAACCCTTGCTTCTCATCAATATTCCTCATAACAAATCCATCCATCCTTTGTAAAACAAGCTCAACCCTTGCTTCTCATCAATATTCCTCATTAAGAATCCATTCATTCTTTGTCAAAAAAGCTTTGGTTTATCGGCAGCTCCGTCCTCAATATACACGCTAAAATGCAGGTCTCTTTCTTTACCCTTCGATAGCTCAGTTGGTAGAGCGGAGGACTGTAGGCTGATGTTCAATGTGCAATTAGCAGGTATCCTTAGGTCGCTGGTTCAACTCCGGCTCGAAGGACATTTTTATAATGTTGTCCGGTTTGGGTCAACAGGTATTTCCTGATCGCAAACCCTTGCATCTTGTCAATATTCCTCATGACAAATCCATCCATTCTTTGTAAAACAAGCTCAACCCTTGCTTCTCATCAATATTCCTCATAACAAATCCATCCATCCTTTGTAAAACAAGCTCAACCCTTGCTTCTCATCAATATTCCTCATAACAAATCCATCCATCCTTTGTAAAACAAGCTCAACCCTTGCTTCTCATCAATATTCCTCATAACAAATCCATTCATCCTTTGTAAAACAAGCTCAACCCTTGCTTCTCATCAATATTCCTCATTAAGAATCCATTCATTCTTTGTCAAAAAAGCTTTGGTTTATCGGCAGCTCCGTCCTTATTATACACGCTAAAATGCAGGTCTCTTTCTTTACCCTTCGATAGATCAGTTGGTAGAGCGGAGGACTGTAGGCTGATGTTCAAGCTGTAGTTAGCAGGTATCCTTAGGTCGCTGGTTCAACTCCGGCTTGAAGGACATTTTTATAATGTTGTCCGGTTTGGGTCAACAGGTATTTCCTGATCGCAAACCCTTGCATCTTGTCAATATTCATCATGACAAATCCATCCATTCTTTGTAAAACAAGCTCAACCCTTGCTTCTCATCAATATTCCTCATAACAAATCCATCCATCCTTTGTAAAACAAGCTCAACCCTTGCTTCTCATCAATATTCCTCATAACAAATCCATCCATCCTTTGTAAAACAAGCTCAACCCTTGCTTCTCATCAATATTCCTCATAACAAATCCATCCATCCTTTGTAAAACAAGCTCAACCCTTGCTTCTCATCAATATTCCTCATTAAGAATCCATTCATTCTTTGTCAAAAAAGCTTTGGTTTATCGGCAGCTCCGTCCTCAATATACACGCTAAAATGCAGGTCTCTTTCTTTACCCTTCGATAGCTCAGTTGGTAGAGCGGAGGACTGTAGGCTGATGTTCAATGTGCAATTAGCAGGTATCCTTAGGTCGCTGGTTCAACTCCGGCTCGAAGGACATTTTTATAATGTTGTCCGGTTTGGGTCAACAGGTATTTCCTGATCGCAAACCCTTGCATCTTGTCAATATTCCTCATGACAAATCCATCCATTCTTTGTAAAACAAGCTCAACCCTTGCTTCTCATCAATATTCCTCATAACAAATCCATCCATCCTTTGTAAAACAAGCTCAACCCTTGCTTCTCATCAATATTCCTCATAACAAATCCATCCATCCTTTGTAAAACAAGCTCAACCCTTGCTTCTCATCAATATTCCTCATAACAAATCCATCCATCCTTTGTAAAACAAGCTCAACCCTTGCTTCTCATCAATATTCCTCATTAAGAATCCATTCATTCTTTGTCAAAAAAGCTTTGGTTTATCGGCAGCTCCGTCCTCAATATACACGCTAAAATGCAGGTCTCTTTCTTTACCCTTCGATAGCTCAGTTGGTAGAGCGGAGGACTGTAGGCTGATGTTCAATCTGTAGTTAGCAGGTATCCTTAGGTCGCTGGTTCAACTCCGGCTCGAAGGACATTTTTATAATGTTGTCCGGTTTGGGTCAACAGGTATTTCCTGATCGCAAACCCTTGCTTCTTGTCAATATTCCTCATGACAAATCCATCCATTCTTTGTAAAACAAGCTCAACCCTTGCTTCTCATCAATATTCCTCATAACAAATTCATCCATCCTTTGTAAAACAAGCTCAACCCTTGCTTCTCATCAATATTCCTCATTAAGAACCCATTCATTCTTTGTCAAAAAAGCTTTGGTTTATCGGCAGCTCCGTCCTCAATATACACGCTAAAATGCAGGTCTCTTTCTTTACCCTTCGATAGCTCAGTTGGTAGAGCGGAGGACTGTAGGCTGATGTTCAATGTGCAATTAGCAGGTATCCTTAGGTCGCTGGTTCAACTCCGGCTCGAAGGACATTTTTATAATGTTGTCCGGTTTGGGTCAACAGGTATTTCCTGATCGCAAACCCTTGCTTCTTGTCAATATTCCTCATGACAAATCCATCCATTCTTTGTAAAACAAGCTCAACTCTTGCTTCTCATCAATATTCCTCATAACAAATCCATCCATCCTTTGTAAAACAAGCTCAACCCTTGCTTCTCATCAATATTCCTCATTAAGAATCCATTCATTCTTTGTCAAAAAAGCTTTGGTTTATCGGCAGCTCCGTCCTCAATATACACGCTAAAATGCAGGTTTCTTTCTTTACCCTTCGATAGCTCAGTTGGTAGAGCGGAGGACTGTAGGCTGATGTTCAATGTGCAATTAGCAGGTATCCTTAGGTCGCTGGTTCAACTCCGGCTCGAAGGACATTTTTATAATGTTGTCCGGTTTGGGTCAACAGGTATTTCCTGATCGCAAACCCTTGCATCTTGTCAATATTCCTCATGACAAATCCATCCATTCTTTGTAAAACAAGCTCAACCCTTGCTTCTCATCAATATTCCTCATAACAAATCCATCCATCCTTTGTAAAACAAGCTCAACCCTTGCTTCTCATCAATATTCCTCATAACAAATCCATCCATCCTTTGTAAAACAAGCTCAACCCTTGCTTCTCATCAATATTCCTCATTAAGAATCCATTCATTCTTTGTCAAAAAAGCTTTGGTTTATCGGCAGCTCCGTCCTCAATATACACGCTAAAATGCAGGTTTCTTTCTTTACCCTTCGATAGCTCAGTTGGTAGAGCGGAGGACTGTAGGCTGATGTTCAATGTGCAATTAGCAGGTATCCTTAGGTCGCTGGTTCAACTCCGGCTCGAAGGACATTTTTATAATGTTGTCCGGTTTGGGTCAACAGGTATTTCCTGATCGCAAACCCTTGCTTCTTGTCAATATTCCTCATGACAAATCCATCCATTCTTTGTAAAACAAGCTCAACCCTTGCTTCTCATCAATATTCCTCATAACAAATCCATCCATCCTTTGTAAAACAAGCTCAACCCTTGCTTCTCATCAATATTCCTCATAACAAATCCATCCATCCTTTGTAAAACAAGCTCAACCCTTGCTTCTCATCAATATTCCTCATTAAGAATCCATTCATTCTTTGTCAAAAAAGCTTTGGTTTATCGGCAGCTCCATCCTCAATATACACGCTAAAATGCAGGTCTCTTTCTTTACCCTTCGATAGCTCAGTTGGTAGAGCGGAGGACTGTAGGCTGATGTTCAATGTGCAATTAGCAGGTATCCTTAGGTCGCTGGTTCAACTCCGGCTCGAAGGACATTTTTATAATGTTGTCCGGTTTGGGTCAACAGGTATTTCCTGATCGCAAACCCTTGCTTCTTGTCAATATTCCTCATGACAAATCCATCCATTCTTTGTAAAACAAGCTCAACCCTTGCTTCTCATCAATATTCCTCATAACAAATCCATCCATCCTTTGTAAAACAAGCTCAACCCTTGCTTCTCATCAATATTCCTCATTAAGAATCCATTCATTCTTTGTCAAAAAAGCTTTGGTTTATCGGCAGCTCCGTCCTCAATATACACGCTAAAATGCAGGTCTCTTTCTTTACCCTTCGATAGCTCAGTTGGTAGAGCGGAGGACTGTAGGCTGATGTTCAATGTGCAATTAGCAGGTATCCTTAGGTCGCTGGTTCAACTCCGGCTCGAAGGACATTTTTATAATGTTGTCCTGTTTGGGTCAACAGGTATTTCCTGATCGCAAACCCTTGCTTCTTGTCAATATTCCTCATGACAAATCCATCCATTCTTTGTAAAACAAGCTCAACCCTTGCTTCTCATCAATATTCCTCATAACAAATCCATCCATCCTTTGTAAAACAAGCTCAACCCTTGCTTCTCATCAATATTCCTCATTAAGAATCCATTCATTCTTTGTCAAAAAAGCTTTGGTTTATCGGCAGCCCCGTCCTCAATATACACGCTAAAATGCAGGTCTCTTTCTTTACCCTTCGATAGCTCAGTTGGTAGAGCGGAGGACTGTAGGCTGATGTTCAATCTGTAATTAGCAGGTATCCTTAGGTCGCTGGTTCAACTCCGGCTCGAAGGACATTTTTATAATGTTGTCCGGTTTGGGTCAACAGTTATTTCCTGATCGTAAACCCTTGCATCTTGTCAATATTCCTCATGAAAAATCCATCCATTCTTTGTAAAACAAGCTCAACCCTTGCTTCTCATCAATTTTCCTCATAACAAATCCATCCATCCTTTGTAAAACAAGCTCAACCCTTGCTTCTCATCAATAATCCTCATAACAAAACCATCCATCCTTTGTAAAACAAGCTCAACCCTTGCTTCTCATCAATATTCCTCATTAAGAATCCATTCATTCTTTGTCAAAAAAGCTTTGGTTTATCGGCAGCTCCGTCCTCAATATACACGCTAAAATGCAGGTCTCTTTCTTTACCCTTCGATAGCTCAGTTGGTAGAGCGGAGGACTGTAGGCTGATGTTCAATGTGCAATTAGCAGGTATCCTTAGGTCGCTGGTTCAACTCCGGCTCGAAGGACATTTTTATAATGTTGTCCGGTTTGGGTCAACAGGTATTTCCTGATCGCAAACCCTTGCTTCTTGTCAATATTCCTCATGACAAATCCATCCATTCTTTGTAAAACAAGCTCAACCCTTGCTTCTCATCAATATTCCTCATAACAAATCCATCCATCCTTTGTAAAACAAGCTCAACCCTTGCTTCTCATCAATATTCCTTATTAAGAATCCATTCATTCTTTGTCAAAAAAGCTTTGGTTTATCGGCAGCTCCGTCCTCAATATACACGCTAAAATGCAGGTCTCTTTCTTTACCCTTCGATAGCTCAGTTGGTAGAGCGGAGGACTGTAGGCTGATGTTCAATCTGTAGTTAGCAGGTATCCTTAGGTCGCTGGTTCAACTCCGGCTCGAAGGACATTTTTATAATGTTGTCCGGTTTGGGTCAACAGGTATTTCCTGATCGCAAACCCTTGCATCTTGTCAATATTCCTCATGACAAATCCATCCATTCTTTGTAAAACAAGCTCAACCCTTGCTTCTCATCAATATTCCTCATAACAAATCCATCCATCCTTTGTAAAACAAGCTCAACCCTTGCTTCTCATCAATATTCCTCATAACAAATCCATCCCTCCTTTGTAAAACAAGCTCAACCCTTGCTTCTCATCAATATTCCTCATTAAGAATCCATTCATTCTTTTTCAAAAAAGCTTTGGTTTATCGGCAGCTCCGTCCTCAATATACACGCTAAAATGCAGGTTTCTTTCTTTACCCTTCGATAGCTCAGTTGGTAGAGCGGAGGACTGTAGGCTGATGTTCAATGTGCAATTAGCAGGTATCCTTAGGTCGCTGGTTCAACTCCGGCTCGAAGGACATTTTTATAATGTTGTCCTGTTTGGGTCAACAGGTATTTCCTGATCGCAAACCCTTGCTTCTTGTCAATATTCCTCATGACAAATCCATCCATTCTTTGTAAAACAAGCTCAACCCTTGCTTCTCATCAATATTCCTCATAACAAATCCATCCATCCTTTGTAAAACAAGCTCAACCCTTGCTTCTCATCAATATTCCTCATTAAGAATCCATTCATTCTTTGTCAAAAAAGCTTTGGTTTATCGGCAGCCCCGTCCTCAATATACACGCTAAAATGCAGGTCTCTTTCTTTACCCTTCGATAGCTCAGTTGGTAGAGCGGAGGACTGTAGGCTGATGTTCAATCTGTAATTAGCAGGTATCCTTAGGTCGCTGGTTCAACTCCGGCTCGAAGGACATTTTTATAATGTTGTCCGGTTTGGGTCAACAGTTATTTCCTGATCGTAAACCCTTGCATCTTGTCAATATTCCTCATGAAAAATCCATCCATTCTTTGTAAAACAAGCTCAACCCTTGCTTCTCATCAATTTTCCTCATAACAAATCCATCCATCCTTTGTAAAACAAGCTCAACCCTTGCTTCTCATCAATAATCCTCATAACAAAACCATCCATCCTTTGTAAAACAAGCTCAACCCTTGCTTCTCATCAATATTCCTCATTAAGAATCCATTCATTCTTTGTCAAAAAAGCTTTGGTTTATCGGCAGCTCCGTCCTCAATATACACGCTAAAATGCAGGTCTCTTTCTTTACCCTTCGATAGCTCAGTTGGTAGAGCGGAGGACTGTAGGCTGATGTTCAATGTGCAATTAGCAGGTATCCTTAGGTCGCTGGTTCAACTCCGGCTCGAAGGACATTTTTATAATGTTGTCCGGTTTGGGTCAACAGGTATTTCCTGATCGCAAACCCTTGCTTCTTGTCAATATTCCTCATGACAAATCCATCCATTCTTTGTAAAACAAGCTCAACCCTTGCTTCTCATCAATATTCCTCATAACAAATCCATCCATCCTTTGTAAAACAAGCTCAACCCTTGCTTCTCATCAATATTCCTTATTAAGAATCCATTCATTCTTTGTCAAAAAAGCTTTGGTTTATCGGCAGCTCCGTCCTCAATATACACGCTAAAATGCAGGTCTCTTTCTTTACCCTTCGATAGCTCAGTTGGTAGAGCGGAGGACTGTAGGCTGATGTTCAATCTGTAGTTAGCAGGTATCCTTAGGTCGCTGGTTCAACTCCGGCTCGAAGGACATTTTTATAATGTTGTCCGGTTTGGGTCAACAGGTATTTCCTGATCGCAAACCCTTGCATCTTGTCAATATTCCTCATGACAAATCCATCCATTCTTTGTAAAACAAGCTCAACCCTTGCTTCTCATCAATATTCCTCATAACAAATCCATCCATCCTTTGTAAAACAAGCTCAACCCTTGCTTCTCATCAATATTCCTCATAACAAATCCATCCATCCTTTGTAAAACAAGCTCAACCCTTGCTTCTCATCAATATTCCTCATTAAGAATCCATTCATTCTTTGTCAAAAAAGCTTTGGTTTATCGGCAGCTCCGTCCTCACTATACACGCTAAAATGCAGGTCTCTTTCTTTACCCTTCGATAGCTCAGTTGGTAGAGCGGAGGACTGTAGGCTGATGTTCAAAGTGCAATTAGCAGGTATCCTTAGGTCGCTGGTTCAACTCCGGCTCGAAGGACATTTTTATAATGTTGTCCTGTTTGGGTCAACAGGTATTTCCTGATCGCAAACCCTTGCTTCTTGTCAATATTCCTCATGACAAATCCATCCATTCTTTGTAAAACAAGCTCAACCCTTGCTTCTCATCAATATTCCTCATAACAAATCCATCCATCCTTTGTAAAACAAGCTCAACCCTTGCTTCTCATCAATATTCCTCATTAAGAATCCATTCATTCTTTGTCAAAAAAGCTTTGGTTTATCGGCAGCCCCGTCCTCAATATACACGCTAAAATGCAGGTCTCTTTCTTTACCCTTCGATAGCTCAGTTGGTAGAGCGGAGGACTGTAGGCTGATGTTCAATCTGTAATTAGCAGGTATCCTTAGGTCGCTGGTTCAACTCCGGCTCGAAGGACATTTTTATAATGTTGTCCGGTTTGGGTCAACAGTTATTTCCTGATCGCAAACCCTTGCATCTTGTCAATATTCCTCATGAAAAATCCATCCATTCTTTGTAAAACAAGCTCAACCCTTGCTTCTCATCAATTTTCCTCATAACAAATCCATCCATCCTTTGTAAAACAAGCTCAACCCTTGCTTCTCATCAATAATCCTCATAACAAAACCATCCATCCTTTGTAAAACAAGCTCAACCCTTGCTTCTCATCAATATTCCTCATTAAGAATCCATTCATTCTTTGTCAAAAAAGCTTTGGTTTATCGGCAGCTCCGTCCTCAATATACACGCTAAAATGCAGGTCTCTTTCTTTACCCTTCGATAGCTCAGTTGGTAGAGCGGAGGACTGTAGGCTGATGTTCAATGTGCAATTAGCAGGTATCCTTAGGTCGCTGGTTCAACTCCGGCTCGAAGGACATTTTTATAATGTTGTCCGGTTTGGGTCAACAGGTATTTCCTGATCGCAAACCCTTGCATCTTGTCAATATTCCTCATGACAAATCCATCCATTCTTTGTAAAACAAGCTCAACCCTTGCTTCTCATCAATATTCCTCATAACAAATCCATCCATTCTTTGTAAAACAAGCTCAACCCTTGCTTCTCATCAATATTCCTCATAACAAATCCATCCATCCTTTGTAAAACAAGCTCAACCCTTGCTTCTCATCAATATTCCTCATAACAAATCCATCCATCCTTTGTAAAACAAGCTCAACCCTTGCTTCTCATCAATATTCCTCATTAAGAATCCATTCATTCTTTGTCAAAAAAGCTTTGGTTTATCGGCAGCTCCGTCCTTAATATACACGCTAAAATGCAGGTCTCTTTCTTTACCCTTCGATAGCTCAGTTGGTAGAGCGGAGGACTGTAGGCTGATGTTCAATCTGCAATTAGCAGGTATCCTTAGGTCACTGGTTCAACTCCGGCTCGAAGGACATTTTTATAATGTTGTCCGGTTTGGGTCAACAGGTATTTCCTGATCGCAAACCCTTGCTTCTTGTCAATATTCCTCATGACAAATCCATTCATTCTTTGTAAAACAAGCTCAACCCTTGCTTCTCATCAATATTCCTCATTAAGAATCCATTCATTCTTTGTCAAAAAAGCTTTGGTTTATTGGCAGCCCCGTCCTCAATATACACGCTAAAATGCAGGTCTCTTTCTTTACCCTTCGATAGCTCAGTTGGTAGAGCGGAGGACTGTAGGCTGATGTTCAATGTGCAATTAGCAGGTATCCTTAGGTCGCTGGTTCAACTCCGGCTCGAAGGACATTTTTATAATGTTGTCCGGTTTGGGTCAACAGGTATTTACGGATCGCAAACCCTTGCTTCTTGTCAATATTCCTCATGACAAATCCATCCATTCTTTGTAAAACAAGCTCAACCCTTGCTTCTCATCAATATTCCTCATAACAAATCCATCCATCCTTTGTAAAACAAGCTCAACCCTTGCTTCTCATCAATATTCCTCATTAAGAATCCATTCATTCTTTGTCAAAAAAGCTTTGGTTTATCGGCAGCTCCGTCCTCAATATACACGCTAAAATGCAGGTCTCTTTCTTTACCCTTCGATAGCTCAGTTGGTAGAGCGGAGGACTGTAGGCTGATGTTCAATGTGCAATTAGCAGGTATCCTTAGGTCGCTGGTTCAACTCCGGCTCGAAGGACATTTTTATAATGTTGTCCTGTTTGGGTCAACAGGTATTTCCTGATCGCAAACCCTTGCTTCTTGTCAATATTCCTCATGACAAATCCATCCATTCTTTGTAAAACAAGCTCAACCCTTGCTTCTCATCAATATTCCTCATAACAAATCCATCCATCCTTTGTAAAACAAGCTCAACCCTTGCTTCTCATCAATATTCCTCATTAAGAATCCATTCATTCTTTGTCAAAAAAGCTTTGGTTTATCGGCAGCCCCGTCCTCAATATACACGCTAAAATGCAGGTCTCTTTCTTTACCCTTCGATAGCTCAGTTGGTAGAGCGGAGGACTGTAGGCTGATGTTCAATCTGTAATTAGCAGGTATCCTTAGGTCGCTGGTTCAACTCCGGCTCGAAGGACATTTTTATAATGTTGTCCGGTTTGGGTCAACAGGTATTTCCTGATCGCAAACCCTTGCATCTTGTCAATATTCCTCATGAAAAATCCATCCATTCTTTGTAAAACAAGCTCAACCCTTGCTTCTCATCAATTTTCCTCATAACAAATCCATCCATCCTTTGTAAAACAAGCTCAACCCTTGCTTCTCATCAATAATCCTCATAACAAAACCATCCATCCTTTGTAAAACAAGCTCAACCCTTGCTTCTCATCAATATTCCTCATTAAGAATCCATTCATTCTTTGTCAAAAAAGCTTTGGTTTATCGGCAGCTCCGTCCTCAATATACACGCTATAATGCAGGTCTCTTTCTTTACCCTTCGATAGCTCAGTTGGTAGAGCGGAGGACTGTAGGCTGATGTTCAATGTGCAATTAGCAGGTATCCTTAGGTCGCTGGTTCAACTCCGGCTCGAAGGACATTTTTATAATGTTGTCCGGTTTGGGTCAACAGGTATTTCCTGATCGCAAACCCTTGCTTCTTGTCAATATTCCTCATGACAAATCCATCCATTCTTTGTAAAACAAGCTCAACCCTTGCTTCTCATCAATATTCCTCATAACAAATCCATCCATCCTTTGTAAAACAAGCTCAAACCTTGCTTCTCATCAATATTCCTCATAACAAATCCATCCATCCTTTGTAAAACAAGCTCAACCCTTGCTTCTCATCAATATTCCTCATTAAGAATCCATTCATTCTTTTTCAAAAAAGCTTTGGTTTATCGGCAGCTCCGTCCTCAATATACACGCTAAAATGCAGGTTTCTTTCTTTACCCTTCGATAGCTCAGTTGGTAGAGCGGAGGACTGTAGGCTGATGTTCAATGTGCAATTAGCAGGTATCCTTAGGTCGCTGGTTCAACTCCGGCTCGAAGGACATTTTTATAATGTTGTCCGGTTTGGGTCAACAGGTATTTCCTGATCGCAAACCCTTGCATCTTGTCAATATTCCTCATGACAAATCCATCCATTCTTTGTAAAACAAGCTCAACCCTTGCTTCTCATCAATATTCCTCATAACAAATCCATCCATCCTTTGTAAAACAAGCTCAACCCTTGCTTCTCATCAATATTCCTCATAACAAATCCATCCATCCTTTGTAAAACAAGCTCAACCCTTGCTTCTCATCAATATTCCTCATTAAGAATCCATTCATTCTTTGTCAAAAAAGCTTTGGTTTATCGGCAGCTCCGTCCTCAATATACACGCTAAAATGCAGGTTTCTTTCTTTACCCTTCGATAGCTCAGTTGGTAGAGCGGAGGACTGTAGGCTGATGTTCAATGTGCAATTAGCAGGTATCCTTAGGTCGCTGGTTCAACTCCGGCTCGAAGGACATTTTTATAATGTTGTCCGGTTTGGGTCAACAGGTATTTCCTGATCGCAAACCCTTGCTTCTTGTCAATATTCCTCATGACAAATCCATCCATTCTTTGTAAAACAAGCTCAACCCTTGCTTCTCATCAATATTCCTCATAATAAATCCATCCATCCTTTGTAAAACAAGCTCAACCCTTGCTTCTCATCAATATTCCTCATAACAAATCCATCCATCCTTTGTAAAACAAGCTCAACCCTTGCTTCTCATCAATAATCCTCATAACAAAACCATCCATCCTTTGTAAAACAAGCTCAACCCTTGCTTCTCATCAATATTCCTCATTAAGAATCCATTCATTCTTTGTCAAAAAAGCTTTGGTTTATCGGCAGCTCCGTCCTCAATATACACGCTAAAATGCAGGTCTCTTTCTTTACCCTTCGATAGCTCAGTTGGTAGAGCGGAGGACTGTAGGCTGATGTTCAATGTGCAATTAGCAGGTATCCTTAGGTCGCTGGTTCAACTCCGGCTCGAAGGACATTTTTATAATGTTGTCCGGTTTGGGTCAACAGGTATTTCCTGATCGCAAACCCTTGCTTCTTGTCAATATTCCTCATGACAAATCCATCTATTCTTTGTAAAACAAGCTCAACCCTTGCTTCTCATCAATATTCCTCATAATAAATCCATCCATCCTTTGTAAAACAAGCTCAACCCTTGCTTCTCATCAATATTCCTCATTAAGAATCCATTCATTCTTTGTCAAAAAAGCTTTGGTTTATCGGCAGCTCCGTCCTCAATATACACGCTAAAATGCAGGTCTCTTTCTTTACCCTTCGATAGCTCAGTTGGTAGAGCGGAGGACTGTAGGCTGATGTTCAATCTGTAGTTAGCAGGTATCCTTAGGTCGCTGGTTCAACTCCGGCTCGAAAGAGATTTTTATAATGTTGTCCGGTTTGGGTCAACAGGTATTTCCTGATCGCAAACCCTTGCATCTTGTCAATATTCATCATGACAAATCCATCCATTCTTTGTAAAACAAGCTCAACCCTTGCTTCTCATCAATATTCCCCATAACAAATCCATCCATCCTTTGTAAAACAAGCTCAACCCTTGCTTCTCATCAATATTCCTCATAACAAATCCATCCATCCTTTGTAAAACAAGCTCAACCCTTGCTTCTCATCAATATTCCTCATTAAGAATCCATTCATTCTTTGTCAAAAAAGCTTTGGTTTATCGGCAGCTCCGTCCTCAATATACACGCTAAAATGCAGGTCTCTTTCTTTACCCTTCGATAGCTCAGTTGGTAGAGCGGAGGACTGTAGGCTGATGTTCAATCTGTAGTTAGCAGGTATCCTTAGGTCGCTGGTTCAACTCCGGCTCGAAGGACATTTTTATAATGTTGTCCGGTTTGGGTCAACAGGTATTTCCTGATCGCAAACCCTTGCATCTTGTCAATATTCCTCATGACAAATCCATCCATTCTTTGTAAAACAAGCTCAACCCTTGCTTCTCATCAATATTCCTCATAACAAATCCATCCATCCTTTGTAAAACAAGCTCAACCCTTGCTTCTCATCAATATTCCTCATAACAAATCCATCCATCCTTTGTAAAACAAGCTCAACCCTTGCTTCTCATCAATATTCCTCATTAAGAATCCATTCATTCTTTGTCAAAAAAGCTTTGGTTTATCGGCAGCTCCGTCCTCAATATACACGCTAAAATGCAGGTCTCTTTCTTTACCCTTCGATAGCTCAGTTGGTAGAGCGGAGGACTGTAGGCTGATGTTCAATGTGCAATTAGCAGGTATCCTTAGGTCGCTGGTTCAACTCCGGCTCGAAGGACATTTTTATAATGTTGTCCGGTTTGGGTCAACAGGTATTTCCTGATCGCAAACCCTTGCTTCTTGTCAATATTCCTCATAACAAATCCATCCATTCTTTGTAAAACAAGCTCAACCCTTGCTTCTCATCAATATTCCTCATAATAAATCCATCCATCCTTTGTAAAACAAGCTCAACCCTTGCTTCTAATCAATATTCCTCATTAAGAATCCATTCATTCTTTGTCAAAAAAGCTTTGGTTTATCGGCAGCTCCGTCCTCAATATACACGCTAAAATGCAGGTCTCTTTCTTTACCCTTCGATAGCTCAGTTGGTAGAGCGGAGGACTGTAGGCTGATGTTCAATCTGCAATTAGCAGGTATCCTTAGGTCACTGGTTCAACTCCGGCTCGAAGGACATTTTTATAATGTTGTCCGGTTTGGGTCAACAGGTATTTCCTGATCGCAAACCCTTGCTTCTTGTCAATATTCCTCATGACAAATCCATTCATTCTTTGTAAAACAAGCTCAACCCTTGCTTCTCATCAATATTCCTCATTAAGAATCCATTCATTCTTTGTCAAAAAAGCTTTGGTTTATCGGCAGCCCCGTCCTCAATATACACGCTAAAATGCAGGTCTCTTTCTTTACCCTTCGATAGCTCAGTTGGTAGAGCGGAGGACTGTAGGCTGATGTTCAATGTGCAATTAGCAGGTATCCTTAGGTCGCTGGTTCAACTCCGGCTCGAAGGACATTTTTATAATGTTGTCCGGTTTGGGTCAACAGGTATTTCCTGATCGCAAACCCTTGCTTCTTGTCAATATTCCTCATGACAAATCCATCCATTCTTTGTAAAACAAGCTCAACCCTTGCTTCTCATCAATATTCCTCATAAAAAATCCATCCATCCTTTGTAAAACAAGCTCAACCCTTGCTTCTCATCAATATTCCTCATTAAGGATCCATTCATTCTTTGTCAAAAAAGCTTTGGTTTATCGGCAGCTCCGTCCTCAATATACACGCTAAAATGCAGGTCTCTTTCTTTACCCTTCGATAGCTCAGTTGGTAGAGCGGAGGACTGTAGGCTGATGTTCAAACTGCAATTAGCAGGTATCCTTAGGTCGCTGGTTCAACTCCGGCTCGAAGGACATTATTATAATGTTGTTCGGTTTGGGTCAGCAGGTATTTCCTGATCGCAAACCCTTGCTTCTTGTCAATATTCCTCATGACAAATCCATCCATTCTTTGTAAAACAAGCTCAACCCTTGCTTCTCATCAATATTCCTCATAACAAATCCATCCATCCTTTGTAAAACAAGCTCAACCCTTACTTCTCATCCATATTCCTCATTAAGAATCCATTCATTCTTTGACAAAAAAGCTTTGGTTTATCGGCAGCTCCGTCTTCAATGTACACGCTAAAATGCAGGTCTCTTTCTTTACCCTTCGATAGCTCAGTTGGTAGAGCGGAGGACTTTAGGCTGATGTTCAATGTGCAATTAGCAGGTATCCTTAGGTCGCTGGTTAAACTCCGGCTCGAAGGACATTTTTATAATGTTGTCCGGTTTGGGTCAACAGGTATTTCCTGATCGCAAACCCTTGCTTCTTGTCAATATTCCTCATGACAAATCCATCCATTCTTTGTAAAACAAGCTCAACCCTTGCTTCTCATCAATATTCCTCATAACAAATCCATCCATCCTTTGTAAAACAAGGTCAACCCTTGCTTCTCATCAATATTCCTCATTAAGAATCCATTCATTCTTTGTCAAAAAAGCTTTGGTTTATCGGCAGCTCCGTCCTCAATATACACGCTTAAATGATGGTCTCTTTCTTTACCCTTCGATAGCTCAGTTGGTAGAGCGGAGGACTGTAGGCTGATGTTCAATCTGCAATTAGCAGGTATCCTTAGGTCGCTGGTTCAACTCAGGCTCGAAGGACATTTTTATAATGTTGTCCGGTTTGGGTCAACAGGTATTTCCTGATCGCAAAACCCTTGCTTCTTGTTAATATTCCTCATGACAAATCCATTCATTCTTTGTAAAACAAGCTCAACCCTTGCTTCTCATCAATATTCCTCATAACAAATCCATCCATCCTTTGTAAAACAAGCTCAACCCTTGCTTCTCATCGATATTCCTCATTAAGAATCCATTCATTCTTTGTCAAAAAAGCTTTGGTTTATCGGCAGCTCCGTCCTCAATATACACGCTAAAATGCAGGTCTCTTTCTTTACCCTTCGATAGCTCAGTTGGTAGAGCGGAGGACTGTAGGCTGATGTTCAATCTGCAATTAGCAGGTATCCTTAGGTCACTTGTTCAACTCCGGCTCGAAGGACATTTTTATAATGTTGTCCGGTTTGGGTCAACAGGTATTTCCTGATCGCAAACCCTTGCTTCTTGTCAATATTCCTCATGACAAATCCATTCATTCTTTGTAAAACAAGCTCAACCCTTGCTTCTCATCAATATTCCTCATAACAAATCCATCCATTCTTTGTAAAACAAGCTCAACCCTTGCTTCTCATCAATATTCCTCATTAAGAATCCATTCATTCTTTGTCAAAAAAGCTTTGGTTTATCGGCAGCTCCGTCCTCAATATACACGCTAAAATGCAGGTCTCTTTCTTTACCCTTCGATAGCTCAGTTGGTAGAGCGGAGGACTGTAGGCTGATGTTCAATGTGCAATTAGCAGGTATCCTTAGGTCGCTGGTTCAACTCCGGCTCGAAGGACATTTTTATAATGTTGTCCGGTTTGGGTCAACAGGTATTTCCTGATCGCAAACCCTTGCTTCTTGTCAATATTCCTCATGACAAATCCATCCATTCTTTGTAAAACAAGCTCAACCCTTGCTTCTCATCAATATTCCTCATAACAAATCCATCCATCCTTTGTAAAACAAGCTCAACCCTTGCTTCTCATCAATATTCCTCATTAAGAATCCATTCATTCTTTGTCAAAAAAGCTTTGGTTTATCGGCAGCTCCGTCCTCAATATACACGCTAAAATGCAGGTCTCTTTCTTTACCCTTCGATAGCTCAATTGGTAGAGCGGAGGACTGTAGGCTGATGTTCAATGTGCAATTAGCAGGTATCCTTAGGTCGCTGGTTTAACTCCGGCTCGAAGGACATTTTTATAATGTTGTCCGGTTTGGGTCAACAGGTATTTCCTGATCGCAAACCCTTGCTTCTTGTCAATATTCCTCATGACAAATCCATCCATTCTTTGTAAAACAAGCTCAATCCTTGCTTCTCATCAATATTCCCCATTAAGAATCCATTCATTCTTTGTCAAACAAGCCTTGGTTTATTGTCAGCTCCATCCTCAATATACACGCTAAAATGCAGGTTTCTTTCTTTACCCTTCGATAGCTCAGTTGGTAGAGCGGAGGACTGTAGGCTGATGTTCAATGTGCAATTAGCAGGTATCCTTAGGTCGCTGGTTCAACTCCGGCTCGAAGGACATTTTTAGAATGTTGTCCGGTTTGGGTCAACAGGTATTTCCTGATCGCAAACCCTTGCTTCTTGTCAATATTCCTCATGACAAATCCATCCATTCTTTGTAAAACAAGCTCAACCCTTGCTTCTCATCAATATTCCTCATAACAAATCCATCCATCCTTTGTAAAACAAGCTCAACCCTTGCTTCTCATCAATATTCCTCATTAAGAATCCATTCATTCTTTGTCAAAAAAGCTTTGGTTTATCGGCAGCTCCGTCCTCAATATACATGCTTAAATGATGGTCTCTTTCTTTACCCTTCGATAGCTCAGTTGGTAGAGCGGAGGACTGTAGGCTGATGTTCAATCTGCAATTAGCAGGTATCCTTAGGTCGCTGGTTCAACTCAGGCTCGAAGGACATTTTTATAATGTTGTCCGGTTTGGGTCAACAGGTATTTCCTGATCGCAAAACCCTTGCTTCTTGTCAATATTCCTCATGACAAATCCATTCATTCTTTGTAAAACAAGCTCAACCCTTGCTTCTCATCAATATTCCTCATAACAAATCCATCCATCCTTTGTAAAACAAGCTCAACCCTTGCTTCTCATCGATATTCCTCATTAAGAATCCATTCATTCTTTTTCAAAAAAGCTTTGGTTTATCGGCAGCTCCGTCCTCAATATACACGCTAAAATGCAGGTCTCTTTCTTTACCCTTCGATAGCTCAGTTGGTAGAGCGGAGGACTGTAGGCTGATGTTCAATCTGCAATTAGCAGGTATCCTTAGGTCACTGGTTCAACTCCGGCTCGAAGGACATTTTTATAATGTTGTCCGGTTTGGGTCAACAGGTATTTCCTGATCGCAAACCCTTGCTTCTTGTCAATATTCCTCATGACAAATCCATTCATTCTTTGTAAAACAAGCTCAACCCTTGCTTCTCATCAATATTCCTCATTAAGAATCCATTCATTCTTTGTCAAAAAAGCTTTGGTTTATTGGCAGCCCCGTCCTCAATATACACTCTAAAATGCAGGTCTCTTTCTTTACCCTTCGATAGCTCAGTTGGTAGAGCGGAGGACTGTAGGCTGATGTTCAATGTGCAATTAGCAGGTATCCTTAGGTCGCTGGTTCAACTCCGGCTCGAAGGACATTTTTATAATGTTGTCCGGTTTGGGTCAACAGGTATTTCCTGATCGCAAACCCTTGCTTCTTGTCAATATTCCTCATGACAAATCCATCCATTCTTTGTAAAACAAGCTCAATCCTTGCTTCTCATCAATATTCCCCATTAAGAATCCATTCATTCTTTGTCAAACAAGCCTTGGTTTATTGTCAGCTCCATCCTCAATATACACGCTAAAATGCAGGTTTCTTTCTTTACCCTTCGATAGCTCAGTTGGTAGAGCGGAGGACTGTAGGCTGATGTTCAATGTGCAATTAGCAGGTATCCTTAGGTCGCTGGTTCAACTCCGGCTCGAAGGACATTTTTAGAATGTTGTCCGGTTTGGGTCAACAGGTATTTCCTGATCGCAAACCCTTGCTTCTTGTCAATATTCCTCATGACAAATCCATCCATTCTTTGTAAAACAAGCTCAACCCTTGCTTCTCATCAATATTCCTCATAACAAATCCATCCATCCTTTGTAAAACAAGCTCAACCCTTGCTTCTCATCGATATTCCTCATTAAGAATCCATTCATTCTTTGTCAAAAAAGCTTTGGTTTATCGGCAGCTCCGTCCTCAATATACACGCTAAAATGCAGGTCTCTTTCTTTACCCTTCGATAGCTCAGTTGGTAGAGCGGAGGACTGTAGGCTGATGTTCAATCTGCAATTAGCAGGTATCCTTAGGTCACTGGTTCAACTCCGGCTCGAAGGACATTTTTATAATGTTGTCCGGTTTGGGTCAACAGGTATTTCCTGATCGCAAACCCTTGCTTCTTGTCAATATTCCTCATGACAAATCCATTCATTCTTTGTAAAACAAGCTCAACCCTTGCTTCTCATCAATATTCCTCATTAAGAATCCATTCATTCTTTGTCAAAAAAGCTTTGGTTTATCGGCAGCCCCGTCCTCAATATACACGCTAAAATGCAGGTCTCTTTCTTTACCCTTCGATAGCTCAGTTGGTAGAGCGGAGGACTGTAGGCTCATGTTCAATGTGCAATTAGCAGGTATCCTTAGGTCGCTGGTTCAACTCCGGCTCGAAGGACATTTTTATAATGTTGTCCGGTTTGGGTCAACAGGTATTTCCTGATCGCAAACCCTTGCTTCTTGTCAATATTCCTCATGACAAATCCATCCATTCTTTGTAAAACAAGCTCAATCCTTGCTTCTCATCAATATTCCCCATTAAGAATCCATTCATTCTTTGTCAAACAAGCCTTGGTTTATTGTCAGCTCCATCCTCAATATACACGCTAAAATGCAGGTTTCTTTCTTTACCCTTCGATAGCTCAGTTGGTAGAGCGGAGGACTGTAGGCTGATGTTCAATGTGCAATTAGCAGGTATCCTTAGGTCGCTGGTTCAACTCCGGCTCGAAGGACATTTTTAGAATGTTGTCCGGTTTGGGTCAACAGGTATTTCCTGATCGCAAACCCTTGCTTCTTGTCAATATTCCTCATGACAAATCCATCCATTCTTTGTAAAACAAGCTCAACCCTTGCTTCTCATCAATATTCCTCATAACAAATCCATCCATCCTTTGTAAAACAAGCTCAACCCTTGCTTCTCATCAATATTCCTCATTAAGAATCCATTCATTCTTTGTCAAAAAAGCTTTGGTTTATCGGCAGCTCCGTCCTCAATATACACGCTTAAATGCAGGTCTCTTTCTTTACCCTTCGATAGCTCAGTTGGTAGAGCGGAGGACTGTAGGCTGATGTTCAATCTGCAATTAGCAGGTATCCTTAGGTCGCTGGTTCAACTCCGGCTCGAAGGACATTTTTAGAATGTTGTCCGGTTTGGGTCAACAGGTATTTCCTGATCGCAAACCCTTGCTTCTTGTCAATATTCCTCATGACAAATCCATCCATTCTTTGTAAAACAAGCTCAACCCTTGCTTCTCATCAATATTCCTCATAACAAATCCATCCATCCTTTGTAAAACAAGCTCAACCCTTGCTTCTCATCAATATTCCTCATTAAGAATCCATTCATTCTTTGTCAAAAAAGCTTTGGTTTATCGGCAGCTCCGTCCTCAATATACATGCTTAAATGATGGTCTCTTTCTTTACCCTTCGATAGCTCAGTTGGTAGAGCGGAGGACTGTAGGCTGATGTTCAATCTGCAATTAGCAGGTATCCTTAGGTCGCTGGTTCAACTCAGGCTCGAAGGACATTTTTATAATGTTGTCCGGTTTGGGTCAACAGGTATTTCCTGATCGCAAAACCCTTGCTTCTTGTCAATATTCCTCATGACAAATCCATTCATTCTTTGTAAAACAAGCTCAACCCTTGCTTCTCATCAATATTCCTCATAACAAATCCATCCATCCTTTGTAAAACAAGCTCAACCCTTGCTTCTCATCGATATTCCTCATTAAGAATCCATTCATTCTTTTTCAAAAAAGCTTTGGTTTATCGGCAGCTCCGTCCTCAATATACACGCTAAAATGCAGGTCTCTTTCTTTACCCTTCGATAGCTCAGTTGGTAGAGCGGAGGACTGTAGGCTGATGTTCAATCTGCAATTAGCAGGTATCCTTAGGTCACTGGTTCAACTCCGGCTCGAAGGACATTTTTATAATGTTGTCCGGTTTGGGTCAACAGGTATTTCCTGATCGCAAACCCTTGCTTCTTGTCAATATTCCTCATGACAAATCCATTCATTCTTTGTAAAACAAGCTCAACCCTTGCTTCTCATCAATATTCCTCATTAAGAATCCATTCATTCTTTGTCAAAAAAGCTTTGGTTTATTGGCAGCCCCGTCCTCAATATACACTCTAAAATGCAGGTCTCTTTCTTTACCCTTCGATAGCTCAGTTGGTAGAGCGGAGGACTGTAGGCTGATGTTCAATGTGCAATTAGCAGGTATCCTTAGGTCGCTGGTTCAACTCCGGCTCGAAGGACATTTTTATAATGTTGTCCGGTTTGGGTCAACAGGTATTTCCTGATCGCAAACCCTTGCTTCTTGTCAATATTCCTCATGACAAATCCATCCATTCTTTGTAAAACAAGCTCAATCCTTGCTTCTCATCAATATTCCCCATTAAGAATCCATTCATTCTTTGTCAAACAAGCCTTGGTTTATTGTCAGCTCCATCCTCAATATACACGCTAAAATGCAGGTTTCTTTCTTTACCCTTCGATAGCTCAGTTGGTAGAGCGGAGGACTGTAGGCTGATGTTCAATGTGCAATTAGCAGGTATCCTTAGGTCGCTGGTTCAACTCCGGCTCGAAGGACATTTTTAGAATGTTGTCCGGTTTGGGTCAACAGGTATTTCCTGATCGCAAACCCTTGCTTCTTGTCAATATTCCTCATGACAAATCCATCCATTCTTTGTAAAACAAGCTCAACCCTTGCTTCTCATCAATATTCCTCATAACAAATCCATCCATCCTTTGTAAAACAAGCTCAACCCTTGCTTCTCATCGATATTCCTCATTAAGAATCCATTCATTCTTTGTCAAAAAAGCTTTGGTTTATCGGCAGCTCCGTCCTCAATATACACGCTAAAATGCAGGTCTCTTTCTTTACCCTTCGATAGCTCAGTTGGTAGAGCGGAGGACTGTAGGCTGATGTTCAATCTGCAATTAGCAGGTATCCTTAGGTCACTGGTTCAACTCCGGCTCGAAGGACATTTTTATAATGTTGTCCGGTTTGGGTCAACAGGTATTTCCTGATCGCAAACCCTTGCTTCTTGTCAATATTCCTCATGACAAATCCATTCATTCTTTGTAAAACAAGCTCAACCCTTGCTTCTCATCAATATTCCTCATTAAGAATCCATTCATTCTTTGTCAAAAAAGCTTTGGTTTATCGGCAGCCCCGTCCTCAATATACACGCTAAAATGCAGGTCTCTTTCTTTACCCTTCGATAGCTCAGTTGGTAGAGCGGAGGACTGTAGGCTGATGTTCAATGTGCAATTAGCAGGTATCCTTAGGTCGCTGGTTCAACTCCGGCTCGAAGGACATTTTTATAATGTTGTCCGGTTTGGGTCAACAGGTATTTCCTGATCGCAAACCCTTGCTTCTTGTCAATATTCCTCATGACAAATCCATCCATTCTTTGTAAAACAAGCTCAATCCTTGCTTCTCATCAATATTCCCCATTAAGAATCCATTCATTCTTTGTCAAACAAGCCTTGGTTTATTGTCAGCTCCATCCTCAATATACACGCTAAAATGCAGGTTTCTTTCTTTACCCTTCGATAGCTCAGTTGGTAGAGCGGAGGACTGTAGGCTGATGTTCAATGTGCAATTAGCAGGTATCCTTAGGTCGCTGGTTCAACTCCGGCTCGAAGGACATTTTTAGAATGTTGTCCGGTTTGGGTCAACAGGTATTTCCTGATCGCAAACCCTTGCTTCTTGTCAATATTCCTCATGACAAATCCATCCATTCTTTGTAAAACAAGCTCAACCCTTGCTTCTCATCAATATTCCTCATAACAAATCCATCCATCCTTTGTAAAACAAGCTCAACCCTTGCTTCTCATCAATATTCCTCATTAAGAATCCATTCATTCTTTGTCAAAAAAGCTTTGGTTTATCGGCAGCTCCGTCCTCAATATACACGCTTAAATGATGGTCTCTTTCTTTACCCTTCGATAGCTCAGTTGGTAGAGCGGAGGACTGTAGGCTGATGTTCAATCTGCAATTAGCAGGTATCCTTAGGTCGCTGGTTCAACTCAGGCTCGAAGGACATTTTTATAATGTTGTCCGGTTTGGGTCAACAGGTATTTCCTGATCGCAAAACCCTTGCTTCTTGTCAATATTCCCCATGACAAATCCATTCATTCTTTGTAAAACAAGCTCAACCCTTGCTTCTCATCAATATTCCTCATAACAAATCCATCCATCCTTTGTAAAACAAGCTCAACCCTTGCTTCTCATCGATATTCCTCATTAAGAATCCATTCATTCTTTGTCAAAAAAGCTTTGGTTTATCGGCAGCTCCGTCCTCAATATACACGCTAAAATGCAGGTCTCTTTCTTTACCCTTCGATAGCTCAGTTGGTAGAGCGGAGGACTGTAGGCTGATGTTCAATCTGCAATTAGCAGGTATCCTTAGGTCACTGGTTCAACTCCGGCTCGAAGGACATTTTTATAATGTTGTCCGGTTTGGGTCAACAGGTATTTCCTGATCGCAAACCCTTGCTTCTTGTCAATATTCCTCATGACAAATCCATTCATTCTTTGTAAAACAAGCTCAACCCTTGCTTCTCATCAATATTCCTCATAACAAATCCATCCATTCTTTGTAAAACAAGCTCAACCCTTGCTTCTCATCAATATTCCTCATTAAGAATCCATTCATTCTTTGTCAAAAAAGCTTTGGTTTATCGGCAGCTCCGTCCTCAATATACACGCTAAAATGCAGGTCTCTTTCTTTACCCTTCGATAGCTCAGTTGGTAGAGCGGAGGACTGTAGGCTGATGTTCAATGTGCAATTAGCAGGTATCCTTAGGTCGCTGGTTCAACTCCGGCTCGAAGGACATTTTTATAATGTTGTCCGGTTTGGGTCAACAGGTATTTCCTGATCGCAAACCCTTGCTTCTTGTCAATATTCCTCATGACAAATCCATCCATTCTTTGTAAAACAAGCTCAACCCTTGCTTCTCATCAATATTCCTCATAACAAATCCATCCATCCTTTGTAAAACAAGCTCAACCCTTGCTTCTCATCAATATTCCTCATTAAGAATCCATTCATTCTTTGTCAAAAAAGCTTTGGTTTATCGGCAGCTCCGTCCTCAATATACACGCTAAAATGCAGGTCTCTTTCTTTACCCTTCGATAGCTCAATTGGTAGAGCGGAGGACTGTAGGCTGATGTTCAATGTGCAATTTGCAGGTATCCTTAGGTCGCTGGTTTAACTCCGGCTCGAAGGACATTTTTATAATGTTGTCCGGTTTGGGTCAACAGGTATTTCCTGATCGCAAACCCTTGCTTCTTGTCAATATTCCTCATAACAAATCCATTCATTCTTTGTAAAACAAGCTCAACCCTTGCTTCTCATCAATATTCCTCATTAAGAATCCATTCATTCTTTGTCAAAAAAGCTTTGGTTTATCGGCAGCTCCGTCCTCAATATACACGTTAAAATGCAGGTCTCTTTCCTTACCCTTCGATAGCTCAGTTGGTAGAGCGGAGGACTGTAGGCTGATGTTCAATGTGCAATTAGCAGGTATCCTTAGGTCGCTGGTTCAACTCCGGCTCGAAGGACATTTTTATAATGTTGTCCGGTTTGGGTCAACAGGTATTTCCTGATCGCAAACCCTTGCTTCTTGTCAATATTCCTCATGACAAATCCATTCATTCTTTGTAAAACAAGCTCAACCCTTGCTTCTCATCAATATTCCTCATAACAAATCCATCCATTCTTTGTAAAACAAGCTCAACCCTTGCTTCTCATCAATATTCCTCATTAAGAATCCATTCATTCTTTGTCAAAAAAGCTTTGGTTTATCGGCAGCTCCGTCCTCAATATACACGCTAAAATGCAGGTCTCTTTCTTTACCCTTCGATAGCTCAGTTGGTAGAGCGGAGGACTGTAGGCTGATGTTCAATGTGCAATTAGCAGGTATCCTTAGGTCGCTGGTTCAACTCCGGCTCGAAGGACATTTTTATAATGTTGTCCGGTTTGGGTCAACAGGTATTTCCTGATCGCAAACCCTTGCTTCTTGTCAATATTCCTCATGACAAATCCATCCATTCTTTGTAAAACAAGCTCAACCCTTGCTTCTCATCAATATTCCTCATAACAAATCCATCCATCCTTTGTAAAACAAGCTCAACCCTTGCTTCTCATCAATATTCCTCATTAAGAATCCATTCATTCTTTGTCAAAAAAGCTTTGGTTTATCGGCAGCTCCGTCCTCAATATACACGCTAAAATGCAGGTCTCTTTCTTTACCCTTCGATAGCTCAATTGGTAGAGCGGAGGACTGTAGGCTGATGTTCAATGTGCAATTTGCAGGTATCCTTAGGTCGCTGGTTTAACTCCGGCTCGAAGGACATTTTTATAATGTTGTCCGGTTTGGGTCAACAGGTATTTCCTGATCGCAAACCCTTGCTTCTTGTCAATATTCCTCATAACAAATCCATTCATTCTTTGTAAAACAAGCTCAACCCTTGCTTCTCATCAATATTCCTCATTAAGAATCCATTCATTCTTTGTCAAAAAAGCTTTGGTTTATCGGCAGCTCCGTCCTCAATATACACGTTAAAATGCAGGTCTCTTTCCTTACCCTTCGATAGCTCAGTTGGTAGAGCGGAGGACTGTAGGCTGATGTTCAATGTGCAATTAGCAGGTATCCTTAGGTCGCTGGTTCAACTCCGGCTCGAAGGACATTTTTATAATGTTGTCCGGTTTGGGTCAACAGGTATTTCCTGATCGCAAACCCTTGCTTCTTGTCAATATTCCTCATGACAAATCCATCCATTCTTTGTAAAACAAGCTCAATCCTTGCTTCTCATCAATATTCCCCATTAAGAATCCATTCATTCTTTGTCAAACAAGCCTTGGTTTATTGTCAGCTCCATCCTCAATATACACGCTAAAATGCAGGTTTCTTTCTTTACCCTTCGATAGCTCAGTTGGTAGAGCGGAGGACTGTAGGCTGATGTTCAATGTGCAATTAGCAGGTATCCTTAGGTCGCTGGTTCAACTCCGGCTCGAAGGACATTTTTAGAATGTTGTGCGGTTTGGGTCAACAGGTATTTCCTGATCGCAAACCCTTGCTTCTTGTCAATATTCCTCATGACAAATCCATCCATTCTTTGTAAAACAAGCTCAACCCTTGCTTCTCATCAATATTCCTCATAACAAATCCATCCATCCTTTTTAAAACAAGCTCAACCCTTGCTTCTCATCAATATTCCTCATTAAGAATCCATTCATTCTTTGTCAAAAAAGCTTTGGTTTATCGGCAGCTCAGTCCTCAATATACACGCTAAAATTTATGTCTCTTTCTTTACCCTTCGATAGCTCAGTTGGTAGAGCGGAGGACTTTAGGCTGATGTTCAATGTGCAATAAGCAGGTATCCTTAGGTCGCTGGTTCAACTCCGGCTCGAAGGACATTTTAATAATGTTGTCCGGTTTGGGTCAACAAGTATTTCCTGATCGCAAACCCTTGCTTCTTGTCAATATTCCTCATGACAAATCCATCCATTCTTTGTAAAACAAGCTCAACCCTTGCTTCTCATCAATATTCCTCATAACAAATCCATCCATCCTTTGTAAAACAAGCTCAACCCTTGCTTCTCATCAATATTCCTCATTAAGAATCCATTCATTCTTTGTCAAAAAAGCTTTGGTTTATCGGCAGCTCCGTCCTCAATATACACGCTAAAATGCAGGTCTCTTTCTTTACCCTTCGATAGCTCAGTTGGTAGAGCGGAGGACTGTAGGCTGATGTTCAAACTGCAATTAGCAGGTATCCTTAGGTCGCTGGTTCAACTCCGGCTCGAAGGACATTATTATAATGTTGTTCGGTTTGGGTCAGCAGGTATTTCCTGATCGCAAACCCTTGCTTCTTGTCAATATTCCTCATGACAAATCCATCCATTCTTTGTAAAACAAGCTCAACCCTTGCTTCTCATCAATATTCCTCATAACAAATCCATCCATCCTTTGTAAAACAAGCTCAACCCTTACTTCTCATCCATATTCCTCATTAAGAATCCATTCATTCTTTGTCAAAAAAGCTTTGGTTTATCGGCAGCTCCATCTTCAATGTACACGCTAAAATGCAGGTCTCTTTCTTTACCCTTCGATAGCTCAGTTGGTAGAGCGGAGGACTTTAGGCTGATGTTCAATGTGCAATTAGCAGGTATCCTTAGGTCGCTGGTTCAACTCCGGCTCGAAGGACATTTTTAGAATGTTGTCCGGTTTGGGTCAACAGGTATTTCCTGATCGCAAACCCTTGCTTCTTGTCAATATTCCTCATGACAAATCCATCCATTCTTTGTAAAACAAGCTCAACCCTTGCTTCTCATCAATATTCCTCATAACAAATCCATCCATCCTTTGTAAAACAAGCTCAACCCTTGCTTCTCATCAATATTCCTCATTAAGTATCCATTCATTCTTTGTCAAAAAAGCTTTGGTTTATCGGCAGCTCCGTCCTCAATATACACGCTTAAATGATGGTCTCTTTCTTTACCCTTCGATAGCTCAGTTGGTAGAGCGGAGGACTGTAGGCTGATGTTCAATCTGCAATTAGCAGGTATCCTTAGGTCGCTGGTTCAACTCAGGCTCGAAGGACATTTTTATAATGTTGTCCGGTTTGGGTCAACAGGTATTTCCTGATCGCAAAACCCTTGCTTCTTGTCAATATTCCTCATGACAAATCCATTCATTCTTTGTAAAACAAGCTCAACCCTTGCTTCTCATCAATATTCCTCATAACAAATCCATCCATCCTTTGTAAAACAAGCTCAACCCTTGCTTCTCATCGATATTCCTCATTAAGAATCCATTCATTCTTTGTCAAAAAAGCTTTGGTTTATCGGCAGCTCCGTCCTCAATATACACGCTAAAATGCAGGTCTCTTTCTTTACCCTTCGATAGCTCAGTTGGTAGAGCGGAGGACTGTAGGCTGATGTTCAATCTGCAATTAGCAGGTATCCTTAGGTCACTGGTTCAACTCCGGCTCGAAGGACATTTTTATAATGTTGTCCGGTTTGGGTCAACAGGTATTTCCTGATCGCAAACCCTTGCTTCTTGTCAATATTCCTCATGACAAATCCATTCATTCTTTGTAAAACAAGCTCAACCCTTGCTTCTCATCAATATTCCTCATAACAAATCCATCCATTCTTTGTAAAACAAGCTCAACCCTTGCTTCTCATCAATATTCCTCATTAAGAATCCATTCATTCTTTGTCAAAAAAGCTTTGGTTTATCGGCAGCTCCGTCCTCAATATACACGCTAAAATGCAGGTCTCTTTCTTTACCCTTCGATAGCTCAGTTGGTAGAGCGGAGGACTGTAGGCTGATGTTCAATGTGCAATTAGCAGGTATCCTTAGGTCGCTGGTTCAACTCCGGCTCGAAGGACATTTTTAGAATGTTGTCCGGTTTGGGTCAACAGGTATTTCCTGATCGCAAACCCTTGCTTCTTGTCAATATTCCTCATGACAAATCCATCCATTCTTTGTAAAACAAGCTCAACCCTTGCTTCTCATCAATATTCCTCATAACAAATCCATCCATCCTTTGTAAAACAAGCTCAACCCTTGCTTCTCATCAATATTCCTCATTAAGAATCCATTCATTCTTTGTCAAAAAAGCTTTGGTTTATCGGCAGCTCCGTCCTCAATATACACGTTAAAATGCAGGTCTCTTTATTTACCCTTCGATAGCTCAGTTGGTAGAGCGGAGGACTGTAGGCTGATGTTTAATCTGCAATTAGCAGGTATCCTTAGGTCGCTGGTTCAACTCCGGCTCGAAGGACATTTTTATAATGTTGTCCGGTTTGGGTCAACAGGTATTTCCTGATCGCAAACCCTTGCTTCTTGTCAATATTCCTCATGACAAATCCATCCATTCTTTGTAAAACAAGCTCAATCCTTGCTTCTCATCAATATTCCCCATTAAGAATCCATTCATTCTTTGTCAAACAAGCCTTGGTTTATTGTCAGCTCCATCCTCAATATACACGCTAAAATGCAGGTTTCTTTCTTTACCCTTCGATAGCTCAGTTGGTAGAGCGGAGGACTGTAGGCTGATGTTCAATGTGCAATTAGCAGGTATCCTTAGGTCGCTGGTTCAACTCCGGCTCGAAGGACATTTTTAGAATGTTGTCCGGTTTGGGTCAACAGGTATTTCCTGATCGCAAACCCTTGCTTCTTGTCAATATTCCTCATGACAAATCCATCCATTCTTTGTAAAACAAGCTCAACCCTTGCTTCTCATCAATATTCCTCATAACAAATCCATCCATCCTTTGTAAAACAAGCTCAACCCTTGCTTCTCATCAATATTCCTCATTAAGAATCCATTCATTCTTTGTCAAAAAAGCTTTGGTTTATCGGCAGCTCCGTCCTCAATATACACGCTTAAATGATGGTCTCTTTCTTTACCCTTCGATAGCTCAGTTGGTAGAGCGGAGGACTGTAGGCTGATGTTCAATCTGCAATTAGCAGGTATCCTTAGGTCGCTGGTTCAACTCAGGCTCGAAGGACATTTTTATAATGTTGTCCGGTTTGGGTCAACAGGTATTTCCTGATCGCAAAACCCTTGCTTCTTGTCAATATTCCTCATGACAAATCCATTCATTCTTTGTAAAACAAGCTCAACCCTTGCTTCTCATCAATATTCCTCATAACAAATCCATCCATCCTTTGTAAAACAAGCTCAACCCTTGCTTCTCATCGATATTCCTCATTAAGAATCCATTCATTCTTTGTCAAAAAAGCTTTGGTTTATCGGCAGCTCCGTCCTCAATATACACGCTAAAATGCAGGTCTCTTTCTTTACCCTTCGATAGCTCAGTTGGTAGAGCAGAGGACTGTAGGCTGATGTTCAATCTGCAATTAGCAGGTATCCTTAGGTCACTGGTTCAACTCCGGCTCGAAGGACATTTTTATAATGTTGTCCGGTTTGGGTCAACAGGTATTTCCTGATCGCAAACCCTTGCTTCTTGTCAATATTCCTCATGACAAATCCATTCATTCTTTGTAAAACAAGCTCAACCCTTGCTTCTCATCAATATTCCTCATAACAAATCCATCCATTCTTTGTAAAACAAGCTCAACCCTTGCTTCTCATCAATATTCCTCATTAAGAATCCATTCATTCTTTGTCAAAAAAGCTTTGGTTTATCGGCAGCTCCATCCTCAATATACACGCTAAAATGCAGGTCTCTTTCTTTACCCTTCGATAGCTCCGTTGGTAGAGCGGAGGACTGTAAGCTGATGTTTAATCTGCAATTAGCAGGTATCCTTAGGTCGCTGGTTCAACTCCGGCTCGAAGGACATTTTTATAATGTTGTCCGGTTTGGGTCAACAGGTATTTCCTGATCGCAAACCCTTGCTTCTTGTCAATATTCCTCATGACAAATCCATCCATTCTTTGTAAAACAAACTCAACCCTTGCTTCTCATCAATATTCCCCATTAAGAATCCATTCATTCTTTGTCAAACAAGCCTTGGTTTATTGTCAGCTCCATCCTCAATATACACGCTAAAATGCAGGTTTCTTTCTTTACCCTTCGATAGCTCAGTTGGTAGAGCGGAGGACTGTAGGCTGATGTTCAATGTGCAATTAGCAGGTATCCTTAGGTCGCTGGTTCAACTCCGGCTCGAAGGACATTTTTAGAATGTTGTGCGGTTTGGGTCAACAGGTATTTCCTGATCGCAAACCCTTGCTTCTTGTCAATATTCCTCATGACAAATCCATCCATTCTTTGTAAAACAAGCTCAACCCTTGCTTCTCATCAATATTCCTCATAACAAATCCATCCATCCTTTGTAAAACAAGCTCAACCCTTGCTTCTCATCAATATTCCTCATTAAGAATCCATTCATTCTTTGTCAAAAAAGCTTTGGTTTATCGGCAGCTCAGTCCTCAATATACACGCTAAAATGCAGGTCTCTTTCTTTACCCTTCGATAGCTCAGTTGGTAGAGCGGAGGACTGTAGGCTGATGTTCAATGTGCAATAAGCAGGTATCCTTAGGTCGCTGGTTCAACTCCGGCTCGAAGGACATTTTAATAATGTTGTCCGGTTTGGGTCAACAAGTATTTCCTGATCGCAAACCCTTGCTTCTTGTCAATATTCCTCATGACAAATCCATCCATTCTTTGTAAAACAAGCTCAACCCTTGCTTCTCATCAATATTCCTCATAACAAATCCATCCATCCTTTGTAAAACAAGCTCAACCCTTGCTTCTCATCAATATTCCTCATTAAGAATCCATTCATTCTTTGTCAAAAAAGCTTTGGTTTATCGGCAGCTCCGTCCTCAATATACACGCTAAAATGCAGGTCTCTTTCTTTACCCTTCGATAGCTCAGTTGGTAGAGCGGAGGACTGTAGGCTGATGTTCAAACTGCAATTAGCAGGTATCCTTAGGTCGCTGGTTCAACTCCGGCTCGAAGGACATTATTATAATGTTGTTCGGTTTGGGTCAGCAGGTATTTCCTGATCGCAAACCCTTGCTTCTTGTCAATATTCCTCATGACAAATCCATCCATTCTTTGTAAAACAAGCTCAACCCTTGCTTCTCATCAATATTCCTCATAACAAATCCATCCATCCTTTGTAAAACAAGCTCAACCCTTACTTCTCATCCATATTCCTCATTAAGAATCCATTCAATCTTTGTCAAAAAAGCTTTGGTTTATCGGCAGCTCCGTCTTCAATGTACACGCTAAAATGCAGGTCACTTTCTTTACCCTTCGATAGCTCAGTTGGTAGAGCGGAGGACTGTAGGCTGATGTTCAAACTGCAATTAGCAGGTATCCTTAGGTCGCTGGTTCAACTCCGGCTCGAAGGACATTATTATAATGTTGTTCGGTTTGGGTCAGCAGGTATTTCCTGATCGCAAACCCTTGCTTCTTGTCAATATTCCTCATGACAAATCCATCCATTCTTTGTAAAACAAGCTCAACCCTTGCTTCTCATCAATATTCCTCATAACAAATCCATCCATCCTTTGTAAAACAAGCTCAACCCTTACTTCTCATCCATATTCCTCATTAAGAATCCATTCATTCTTTGTCAAAAAAGCTTTGGTTTATCGGCAGCTCCGTCTTCAATGTACACGCTAAAATGCAGGTCTCTTTCTTTACCCTTCGATAGCTCAGTTGGTAGAGCGGAGGACTTCAGGCTGATGTTCAATGTGCAATTAGCAGGTATCCTTAGGTCGCTGGTTCAACTCCGGCTCGAAGGACATTTTTATAATGTTGTCCGGTTTGGGTCAACAGGTATTTCCTGATCGCAAACCCTTGCTTCTTGTCAATATTCCTCATGACAAATCCATCCATTCTTTGTAAAACAAGCTCAACCCTTGCTTCTCATCAATATTCCTCATAACAAATCCATCCATCCTTTGTAAAACAAGCTCAACCCTTGCTTCTCATCAATATTCCTCATTAAGAATCCATTCATTCTTTGTCAAAAAAGCTTTGGTTTATCGGCAGCTCCGTCCTCAATATACACGCTTAAATGATGGTCTCTTTCTTTACCCTTCGATAGCTCAGTTGGTAGAGCGGAGTACTGTAGGCTGATGTTCAATCTGCAATTAGCAGGTATCCTTAGGTCGCTGGTTCAACTCAGGCTCGAAGGACATTTTTATAATGTTGTCCGGTTTGGGTCAACAGGTATTTCCTGATCGCAAAACCCTTGCTTCTTGTCAATATTCCTCATGACAAATCCATTCATTCTTTGTAAAACAAGCTCAACCCTTGCTTCTCATCAATATTCCTCATAACAAATCCATCCAACCTTTGTAAAACAAGCTCAACCCTTGCTTCTCATCAATATTCCTCATTAAGAATCCATTCATTCTTTGTCAAAAAAGCTTTGGTTTATCGGCAGCTCCGTCCTCAATATACACGCTAAAATGCAGGTCTCTTTCTTTACCCTTCGATAGCTCCGTTGGTAGAGCGGAGGACTGTAAGCTGATGTTTAATCTGCAATTAGCAGGTATCCTTAGGTCGCTGGTTCAACTCCGGCTCGAAGGACATTTTTATAATGTTGTCCGGTTTGGGTCAACAGGTATTTCCTGATCGCAAACCCTTGCTTCTTGTCAATATTCCTCATGACAAATCCATCCATTCTTTGTAAAACAAGCTCAACCCTTGCTTCTCATCAATATTCCCCATTAAGAATCCATTCATTCTTTGTCAAACAAGCCTTGGTTTATTGTCAGCTCCATCCTCAATATACACGCTAAAATGCAGGTTTCTTTCTATACCCTTCGATAGCTCAGTTGGTAGAGCGGAGGACTGTAGGCTGATGTTCAATGTGCAATAAGCAGGTATCCTTAGGTCGCTGGTTCAACTCCGGCTCGAAGGACATTTTAATAATGTTGTCCGGTTTGGGTCAACAAGTATTTCCTGATCGCAAACCCTTTCTTCTTGTCAATATTCCTCATGACAAATCCATCCATTCTTTGTAAAACAAGCTCAACCCTTGCTTCTCATCAATATTCCTCATAACAAATCCATCCATCCTTTGTAAAACAAGCTCAACCCTTGCTTCTCATCAATATTCCTCATTAAGAATCCATTCATTCTTTGTCAAAAAAGCTTTGGTTTATCGGCAGCTCCGTCCTCAATATACACGCTAAAATGCAGGTCTCTTTCTTTACCCTTCGATAGCTCAGTTGGTAGAGCGGAGGACTGTAGGCTGATGTTCAAACTGCAATTAGCAGGTATCCTTAGGTCGCTGGTTCAACTCCGGCTCGAAGGACATTATTATAATGTTGTTCGGTTTGGGTCAGCAGGTATTTCCTGATCGCAAACCCTTGCTTCTTGTCAATATTCCTCATAACAAATCCATTCATTCTTTGTAAAACAAGCTCAACCCTTGCTTCTCATCAATATTCCTCATTAAGAATCCATTCATTCTTTGTCAAAAAAGCTTTGGTTTATCGGCAGCTCCGTCCTCAATATACACGTTAAAATGCAGGTCTCTTTCTTTACCCTTCGATAGCTCAGTTGGTAGAGCGGAGGACTGTAGGCTGATGTTTAATCTGCAATTAGCAGGTATCCTTAGGTCGCTGGTTCAACTCCGGCTCGAAGGACATTTTTATAATGTTGTCCGGTTTGGGTCAACAGGTATTTCCTGATCGCAAACCCTTGCTTCTTGTCAATATTCCTCATGACAAATCCATCCATTCTTTGTAAAACAAGCTCAATCCTTGCTTCTCATCAATATTCCCCATTAAGAATCCATTCATTCTTTGTCAAACAAGCCTTGGTTTATTGTCAGCTCCATCCTCAATATACACGCTAAAATGCAGGTTTCTTTCTTTACCCTTCGATAGCTCAGTTGGTAGAGCGGAGGACTGTAGGCTGATGTTCAATGTGCAATTAGCAGGTATCCTTAGGTCGCTGGTTCAACTCCGGCTCGAAGGACATTTTTAGAATGTTGTCCGGTTTGGGTCAACAGGTATTTCCTGATCGCAAACCCTTGCTTCTTGTCAATATTCCTCATGACAAATCCATCCATTCTTTGTAAAACAAGCTCAACCCTTGCTTCTCATCAATATTCCTCATAACAAATCCATCCATCCTTTGTAAAACAAGCTCAACCCTTGCTTCTCATCAATATTCCTCATTAAGAATCCATTCATTCTTTGTCAAAAAAGCTTTGGTTTATCGGCAGCTCCGTCCTCAATATACACGTTAAAATGCAGGTCTCTTTCTTTACCCTTCGATAGCTCAGTTGGTAGAGCGGAGGACTGTAGGCTGATGTTTAATCTGCAATTAGCAGGTATCCTTAGGTCGCTGGTTCAACTCCGGCTCGAAGGACATTTTTATAATGTTGTCCGGTTTGGGTCAACAGGTATTTCCTGATCGCAAACCCTTGCTTCTTGTCAATATTCCTCATGACAAATCCATCCATTCTTTGTAAAACAAGCTCAATCCTTGCTTCTCATCAATATTCCCCATTAAGAATCCATTCATTCTTTGTCAAACAAGCCTTGGTTTATTGTCAGCTCCATCCTCAATATACACGCTAAAATGCAGGTTTCTTTCTTTACCCTTCGATAGCTCAGTTGGTAGAGCGGAGGACTGTAGGCTGATGTTCAATGTGCAATTAGCAGGTATCCTTAGGTCGCTGGTTCAACTCCGGCTCGAAGGACATTTTTAGAATGTTGTCCGGTTTGGGTCAACAGGTATTTCCTGATCGCAAACCCTTGCTTCTTGTCAATATTCCTCATGACAAATCCATCCATTCTTTGTAAAACAAGCTCAACCCTTGCTTCTCATCAATATTCCTCATAACAAATCCATCCATCCTTTGTAAAACAAGCTCAACCCTTGCTTCTCATCCATATTCCTCATTAAGAATCCATTCATTCTTTGTCAAAAAAGCTTTGGTTTATCGGCAGCTCCGTCCTCAATATACACGCTTAAATGATGGTCTCTTTCTTTACCCTTCGATAGCTCAGTTGGTAGAGCGGAGGACTGTAGGCTGATGTTCAATCTGCAATTAGCAGGTATCCTTAGGTCGCTGGTTCAACTCAGGCTCGAAGGACATTTTTATAATGTTGTCCGGTTTGGGTCAACAGGTATTTCCTGATCGCAAAACCCTTGCTTCTTGTCAATATTCCTCATGACAAATCCATTCATTCTTTGTAAAACAAGCTCAACCCTTGCTTCTCATCAATATTCCTCATAACAAATCCATCCATCCTTTGTAAAACAAGCTCAACCCTTGCTTCTCATCGATATTCCTCATTAAGAATCCATTCATTCTTTGTCAAAAAAGCTTTGGTTTATCGGCAGCTCCGTCCTCAATATACACGCTAAAATGCAGGTCTCTTTCTTTACCCTTCGATAGCTCAGTTGGTAGAGCAGAGGACTGTAGGCTGATGTTCAATCTGCAATTAGCAGGTATCCTTAGGTCACTGGTTCAACTCCGGCTCGAAGGACATTTTTATAATGTTGTCCGGTTTGGGTCAACAGGTATTTCCTGATCGCAAACCCTTGCTTCTTGTCGATATTCCTCATGACAAATCCATTCATTCTTTGTAAAACAAGCTCAACCCTTGCTTCTCATGAATATTCCTCATAACAAATCCATCCATTCTTTGTAAAACAAGCTCAACCCTTGCTTCTCATCAATATTCCTCATTAAGAATCCATTCATTCTTTGTCAAAAAAGCTTTGGTTTATCGGCAGCTCCATCCTCAATATACACGCTAAAATGCAGGTCTCTTTCTTTACCCTTCGATAGCTCCGTTGGTAGAGCGGAGGACTGTAAGCTGATGTTTAATCTGCAATTAGCAGGTATCCTTAGGTCGCTGGTTCAACTCCGGCTCGAAGGACATTTTTATAATGTTGTCCGGTTTGGGTCAACAGGTATTTCCTGATCGCAAACCCTTGCTTCTTGTCAATATTCCTCATGACAAATCCATCCATTCTTTGTAAAACAAACTCAACCCTTGCTTCTCATCAATATTCCCCATTAAGAATCCATTCATTCTTTGTCAAACAAGCCTTGGTTTATTGTCAGCTCCATCCTCAATATACACGCTAAAATGCAGGTTTCTTTCTTTACCCTTCGATAGCTCAGTTGGTAGAGCGGAGGACTGTAGGCTGATGTTCAATGTGCAATTAGCAGGTATCCTTAGGTCGCTGGTTCAACTCCGGCTCGAAGGACATTTTTAGAATGTTGTGCGGTTTGGGTCAACAGGTATTTCCTGATCGCAAACCCTTGCTTCTTGTCAATATTCCTCATGACAAATCCATCCATTCTTTGTAAAACAAGCTCAACCCTTGCTTCTCATCAATATTCCTCATAACAAATCCATCCATCCTTTTTAAAACAAGCTCAACCCTTGCTTCTCATCAATATTCCTCATTAAGAATCCATTCATTCTTTGTCAAAAAAGCTTTGGTTTATCGGCAGCTCAGTCCTCAATATACACGCTAAAATGCATGTCTCTTTCTTTACCCTTCGATAGCTCAGTTGGTAGAGCGGAGGACTGTAGGCTGATGTTCAATGTGCAATAAGCAGGTATCCTTAGGTCGCTGGTTCAACTCCGGCTCGAAGGACATTTTAATAATGTTGTCCGGTTTGGGTCAACAAGTATTTCCTGATCGCAAACCCTTGCTTCTTGTCAATATTCCTCATGACAAATCCATCCATTCTTTGTAAAACAAGCTCAACCCTTGCTTCTCATCAATATTCCTCATAACAAATCCATCCATCCTTTGTAAAACAAGCTCAACCCTTGCTTCTCATCAATATTCCTCATTAAGAATCCATTCATTCTTTGTCAAAAAAGCTTTGGTTTATCGGCAGCTCCGTCCTCAATATACACGCTAAAATGCAGGTCTCTTTCTTTACCCTTCGATAGCTCAGTTGGTAGAGCGGAGGACTGTAGGCTGATGTTCAAACTGCAATTAGCAGGTATCCTTAGGTCGCTGGTTCAACTCCGGCTCGAAGGACATTATTATAATGTTGTTCGGTTTGGGTCAGCAGGTATTTCCTGATCGCAAACCCTTGCTTCTTGTCAATATTCCTCATAACAAATCCATTCATTCTTTGTAAAACAAGCTCAACCCTTGCTTCTCATCAATATTCCTCATTAAGAATCCATTCATTCTTTGTCAAAAAAGCTTTGGTTTATCGGCAGCTCCGTCCTCAATATACACGTTAAAATGCAGGTCTCTTTCTTTACCCTTCGATAGCTCAGTTGGTAGAGCGGAGGACTGTAGGCTGATGTTTAATCTGCAATTAGCAGGTATCCTTAGGTCGCTGGTTCAACTCCGGCTCGAAGGACATTTTTATAATGTTGTCCGGTTTGGGTCAACAGGTATTTCCTGATCGCAAACCCTTGCTTCTTGTCAATATTCCTCATGACAAATCCATCCATTCTTTGTAAAACAAGCTCAATCCTTGCTTCTCATCAATATTCCCCATTAAGAATCCATTCATTCTTTGTCAAACAAGCCTTGGTTTATTGTCAGCTCCATCCTCAATATACACGCTAAAATGCAGGTTTCTTTCTTTACCCTTCGATAGCTCAGTTGGTAGAGCGGAGGACTGTAGGCTGATGTTCAATGTGCAATTAGCAGGTATCCTTAGGTCGCTGGTTCAACTCCGGCTCGAAGGACATTTTTAGAATGTTGTCCGGTTTGGGTCAACAGGTATTTCCTGATCGCAAACCCTTGCTTCTTGTCAATATTCCTCATGACAAATCCATCCATTCTTTGTAAAACAAGCTCAACCCTTGCTTCTCATCAATATTCCTCATAACAAATCCATCCATCCTTTGTAAAACAAGCTCAACCCTTGCTTCTCATCAATATTCCTCATTAAGAATCCATTCATTCTTTGTCAAAAAAGCTTTGGTTTATCGGCAGCTCCGTCCTCAATATACACGCTTAAATGATGGTCTCTTTCTTTACCCTTCGATAGCTCAGTTGGTAGAGCGGAGGACTGTAGGCTGATGTTCAATCTGCAATTAGCAGGTATCCTTAGGTCGCTGGTTCAACTCAGGCTCGAAGGACATTTTTATAATGTTGTTCGGTTTGGGTCAACAGGTATTTCCTGATCGCAAAACCCTTGCTTCTTGTCAATATTCCTCATGACAAATCCATTCATTCTTTGTAAAACAAGCTCAACCCTTGCTTCTCATCAATATTCCTCATAACAAATCCATCCATCCTTTGTAAAACAAGCTCAACCCTTGCTTCTCATCGATATTCCTCATTAAGAATCCATTCATTCTTTGTCAAAAAAGCTTTGGTTTATCGGCAGCTCCGTCCTCAATATACACGCTAAAATGCAGGTCTCTTTCTTTACCCTTCGATAGCTCAGTTGGTAGAGCAGAGAACTTTAGGCTGATGTTCAATCTGCAATTAGCAGGTATCCTTAGGTCGCTGGTTCAACTCCGGCTCGAAGGACATTTTTAGAATGTTGTCCGGTTTGGGTCAACAGGTATTTCCTGATCGCAAAACCCTTGCTTCTTGTCAATATTCCTCATGACAAATCCATTCATTCTTTGTAAAACAAGCTCAACCCTTGCTTCTCATCAATATTCCTCATAACAAATCCATCCATCCTTTGTAAAACAAGCTCAACCCTTGCTTCTCATCAATATTCCTCATTAAGAATCCATTCATTCTTTGTCAAAAAAGCTTTGGTTTATCGGCAGCTCCGTCCTCAATATACACGCTAAAATGCAGGTCTCTTTCTTTACCCTTCGATAGCTCAGTTGGTAGAGCGGAGGACTGTAGGCTGATGTTCAAACTGCAATTAGCAGGTATCCTTAGGTCGCTGGTTCAACTCCGGCTCGAAGGACATTATTATAATGTTGTTCGGTTTGGGTCAGCAGGTATTTCCTGATCGCAAACCCTTGCTTCTTGTCAATATTCCTCATAACAAATCCATTCATTCTTTGTAAAACAAGCTCAACCCTTGCTTCTCATCAATATTCCTCATTAAGAATCCATTCATTCTTTGTCAAAAAAGCTTTGGTTTATCGGCAGCTCCGTCCTCAATATACACGTTAAAATGCAGGTCTCTTTCTTTACCCTTCGATAGCTCAGTTGGTAGAGCGGAGGACTGTAGGCTGATGTTTAATCTGCAATTAGCAGGTATCCTTAGGTCGCTGGTTCAACTCCGGCTCGAAGGACATTTTTATAATGTTGTCCGGTTTGGGTCAACAGGTATTTCCTGATCGCAAACCCTTGCTTCTTGTCAATATTCCTCATGACAAATCCATCCATTCTTTGTAAAACAAGCTCAATCCTTGCTTCTCATCAATATTCCCCATTAAGAATCCATTCATTCTTTGTCAAACAAGCCTTGGTTTATTGTCAGCTCCATCCTCAATATACACGCTAAAATGCAGGTTTCTTTCTTTACCCTTCGATAGCTCAGTTGGTAGAGCGGAGGACTGTAGGCTGATGTTCAATGTGCAATTAGCAGGTATCCTTAGGTCGCTGGTTCAACTCCGGCTCGAAGGACATTTTTAGAATGTTGTCCGGTTTGGGTCAACAGGTATTTCCTGATCGCAAACCCTTGCTTCTTGTCAATATTCCTCATGACAAATCCATCCATTCTTTGTAAAACAAGCTCAACCCTTGCTTCTCATCAATATTCCTCATAACAAATCCATCCATCCTTTGTAAAACAAGCTCAACCCTTGCTTCTCATCAATATTCCTCATTAAGAATCCATTCATTCTTTGTCAAAAAAGCTTTGGTTTATCGGCAGCTCCGTCCTCAATATACACGCTTAAATGATGGTCTCTTTCTTTACCCTTCGATAGCTCAGTTGGTAGAGCGGAGGACTGTAGGCTGATGTTCAATCTGCAATTAGCAGGTATCCTTAGGTCGCTGGTTCAACTCAGGCTCGAAGGACATTTTTATAATGTTGTCCGGTTTGGGTCAACAGGTATTTCCTGATCGCAAAACCCTTGCTTCTTGTCAATATTCCTCATGACAAATCCATTCATTCTTTGTAAAACAAGCTCAACCCTTGCTTCTCATCAATATTCCTCATAACAAATCCATCCATCCTTTGTAAAACAAGCTCAACCCTTGCTTCTCATCGATATTCCTCATTAAGAATCCATTCATTCTTTGTCAAAAAAGCTTTGGTTTATCGGCAGCTCCGTCCTCAATATACACGCTAAAATGCAGGTCTCTTTCTTTACCCTTCGATAGCTCAGTTGGTAGAGCAGAGAACTTTAGGCTGATGTTCAATCTGCAATTAGCAGGTATCCTTAGGTCACTGGTTCAACTCCGGCTCGAAGGACATTTTTATAATGTTGTCCGGTTTGGGTCAACAGGTATTTCCTGATCGCAAACCCTTGCTTCTTGTCAATATTCCTCATGACAAATCCATTCATTCTTTGTAAAACAAGCTCAACCCTTGCTTCTCATCAATATTCCTCATAACAAATCCATCCATTCTTTGTAAAACAAGCTCAACCCTTGCTTCTCATCAATATTCCTCATTAAGAATCCATTCATTCTTTGTCAAAAAAGCTTTGGTTTATCGGCAGCTCAGTCCTCAATATACACGCTAAAATGCAGGTCTCTTTCTTTACCCTTCGATAGCTCAGTTGGTAGAGCGGAGGACTGTAGGCTGATGTTCAATGTGCAATAAGCAGGTATCCTTAGGTCGCTGGTTCAACTCCGGCTCGAAGGACATTTTAATAATGTTGTCCGGTTTGGGTCAACAAGTATTTCCTGATCGGAAACCCTTGCTTCTTGTCAATATTCCTCATGACAAATCCATCCATTCTTTGTAAAACAAGCTCAACCCTTGCTTCTCATCAATATTCCTCATAACAAATCCATCCATCCTTTGTAAAACAAGCTCAACCCTTGCTTCTCATCAATATTCCTCATTAAGAATCCATTCATTCTTTGTCAAAAAAGCTTTGGTTTATCGGCAGCTCCGTCCTCAATATACACGCTAAAATGCAGGTCTCTTTCTTTACCCTTCGATAGCTCAGTTGGTAGAGCGGAGGACTGTAGGCTGATGTTCAAACTGCAATTAGCAGGTATCCTTAGGTCGCTGGTTCAACTCCGGCTCGAAGGACATTATTATAATGTTGTTCGGTTTGGGTCAGCAGGTATTTCCTGATCGCAAACCCTTGCTTCTTGTCAATATTCCTCATGACAAATCCATCCATTCTTTGTAAAACAAGCTCAACCCTTGCTTCTCATCAATATTCCTCATAACAAATCCATCCATCCTTTGTAAAACAAGCTCAACCCTTACTTCTCATCCATATTCCTCATTAAGAATCCATTCATTCTTTGTCAAAAAAGCTTTGGTTTATCGGCAGCTCCGTCTTCAATGTACACGCTAAAATGCAGGTCACTTTCTTTACCCTTCGATAGCTCAGTTGGTAGAGCGGAGGACTGTAGGCTGATGTTCAAACTGCAATTAGCAGGTATCCTTAGGTCGCTGGTTCAACTCCGGCTCGAAGGACATTATTATAATGTTGTTCGGTTTGGGTCAGCAGGTATTTCCTGATCGCAAACCCTTGCTTCTTGTCAATATTCCTCATGACAAATCCATCCATTCTTTGTAAAACAAGCTCAACCCTTGCTTCTCATCAATATTCCTCATAACAAATCCATCCATCCTTTGTAAAACAAGCTCAACCCTTGCTTCTCATCAATATTCCTCATTAAGAATCCATTCATTCTTTGTCAAAAAAGCTTTGGTTTATCGGCAGCTCAGTCCTCAATATACACGCTAAAATGCAGGTCTCTTTCTTTACCCTTCGATAGCTCAGTTGGTAGAGCGGAGGACTGTAGGCTGATGTTCAATGTGCAATAAGCAGGTATCCTTAGGTCGCTGGTTCAACTCCGGCTCGAAGGACATTTTAATAATGTTGTCCGGTTTGGGTCAACAAGTATTTCCTGATCGCAAACCCTTGCTTCTTGTCAATATTCCTCATGACAAATCCATCCATTCTTTGTAAAACAAGCTCAACCCTTGCTTCTCATCAATATTCCTCATAACAAATCCATCCATCCTTTGTAAAACAAGCTCAACCCATGCTTCTCATCAATATTCCTCATTAAGAATCCATTCATTCTTTGTCAAAAAAGCTTTGGTTTATCGGCAGCTCCGTCCTCAATATACACGCTAAAATGCAGGTCTCTTTCTTTACCCTTCGATAGCTCAGTTGGTAGAGCGGAGGACTGTAGGCTGATGTTCAAACTGCAATTAGCAGGTATCTTTAGGTCGCTGGTTCAACTCCGGCTCGAAGGACATTATTATAATGTTGTTCGGTTTGGGTCAGCAGGTATTTCCTGATCGCAAACCCTTGCTTCTTGTCAATATTCCTCATGACAAATCCATCCATTCTTTGTAAAACAAGCTCAACCCTTGCTTCTCATCAATATTCCTCATAACAAATCCATCCATCCTTTGTAAAACAAGCTCAACCCTTACTTCTCATCCATATTCCTCATTAAGAATCCATTCATTCTTTGTCAAAAAAGCTTTGGTTTATCGGCAGCTCCGTCTTCAATGTACACGCTAAAATGCAGGTCACTTTCTTTACACTTCGATAGCTCAGTTGGTAGAGCGGAGGACTGTAGGCTGATGTTCAAACTGCAATTAGCAGGTATCCTTAGGTCGCTGGTTCAACTCCGGCTCGAAGGACATTATTATAATGTTGTTCGGTTTGTGTCAGCAGGTATTTCCTGATCGCAAACCCTTGCTTCTTGTCAATATTCCTCATGACAAATCCATCCATTCTTTGTAAAACAAGCTCAACCCTTGCTTCTCATCAATATTCCTCATAACAAATCCATCCATCCTTTGTAAAACAAACTCAACCCTTACTTCTCATCCATATTCCTCATTAAGAATCCATTCATTCTTTGTCAAAAAAGCTTTGGTTTATCGGCAGCTCCGTCTTCAATGTACACGCTAAAATGCAGGTCTCTTTCTTTACCCTTCGATAGCTCAGTTGGTAGAGCGGAGGACTTCAGGCTGATGTTCAATCTGCAATTAGCAGGTATCCTTAGGTCGCTGGTTCAACTCCGGCTCGAAGGACATTTTTATAATGTTGTCCGGTTTGGGTCAACAGGTATTTCCTGATCGCAAACCTTTGCTTCTTGTCAATATTCCTCATGACAAATCCATCCATTCTTTGTAAAACAAGCTCAACCCTTGCTTCTCATCAATATTCCTCATAACAAATCCATCCATCCTTTGTAAAACAAGCTCAACCCTTGCTTCTCATCAATATTCCTCATTAAGAATCCATTCATTCTTTGTCAAAAAAGCTTTGGTTTATCGGCAGCTCCGTCCTCAATATACACGCTTAAATGATGGTCTCTTTCTTTACCCTTCGATAGCTCAGTTGGTAGAGCGGAGGACTGTAGGCTGATGTTCAATCTGCAATTAGCAGGTATCCTTAGGTCGCTGGTTCAACTCCGGCTCGAAGGACATTATTATAATGTTGTTCGGTTTGGGTCAGCAGGTATTTCCTGATCGCAAACCCTTGCTTCTTGTCAATATTCCTCATGACAAATCCATCCATTCTTTGTAAAACAAGCTCAACCCTTGCTTCTCATCAATATTCCTCATAACAAATCCATCCATCCTTTGTAAAACAAACTCAACCCTTACTTCTCATCCATATTCCTCATTAAGAATCCATTCATTCTTTGTCAAAAAAGCTTTGGTTTATCGGCAGCTCCGTCTTCAATGTACACTATAATGCAGGTCTCTTTCTTTACCCTTCGATAGCTCAGTTGGTAGAGCGGAGGACTTCAGGCTGATGTTCAATGTGCAATTAGCAGGTATCCTTAGGTCGCTGGTTCAACTCCGGCTCGAAGGACATTTTTATAATGTTGTCCGGTTTGGGTCAACAGGTATTTCCTTATCGCAAACCTTTGCTTCTTGTCAATATTCCTCATGACAAATCCATCCATTCTTTGTAAAACAAGCTCAACCCTTGCTTCTCATCAATATTCCTCATAACAAATCCATCCATCCTTTGTAAAACAAGCTCAACCCTTGCTTCTCATCAATATTCCTCATTAAGAATCCATTCATTCTTTGTCAAAAAAGCTTTGGTTTATCGGCAGCTCCGTCCTCAATATACACGCTTAAATGATGGTCTCTTTCTTTACCCTTCGATAGCTCAGTTGGTAGAGCGGAGGACTGTAGGCTGATGTTCAATCTGCAATTAGCAGGTATCCTTAGGTCGCTGGTTCAACTCAGGCTCGAAGGACATTTTTATAATGTTGTCCGGTTTGGGTCAACAGGTATTTCCTGATCGCAAAACCCTTGCTTCTTGTCAATATTCCTCATGACAAATCCATTCATTCTTTGTAAAACAAGCTCAACCCTTGCTTCTCATCAATATTCCTCATAACAAATCCATCCATCCTTTGTAAAACAAGCTCAACCCTTGCTTCTCATCGATATTCCTCATTAAGAATCCATTCATTCTTTGTCAAAAAAGCTTTGGTTTATCGGCAGCTCCGTCCTCAATATACACGCTAAAATGCAGGTCTCTTTCTTTACCCTTCGATAGCTCAGTTGGTAGAGCGGAGGACTGTAGGCTGATGTTCAATCTGCAATTAGCAGGTATCCTTAGGTCACTGGTTCAACTCCGGCTCGAAGGGAATTTTTATAATGTTGTCCGGTTTGGGTCAACAGGTATTTCCTGATCGCAAACCCTTGCTTCTTGTCAATATTCCTCATGACAAATCCATTCATTCTTTGTAAAACAAGCTCAACCCTTGCTTCTCATCAATATTCCTCATAACAAATCCATCCATTCTTTGTAAAACAAGCTCAACCCTTGCTTCTCATCAATATTCCTCATTAAGAATCCATTCATTCTTTGTCAAAAAAGCTTTGGTTTATCGGCAGCTCCGTCCTCAATATACACGCTAAAATGCAGGTCTCTTTCTTTACCCTTCGATAGCTCAGTTGGTAGAGCGGAGGACTGTAGGCTGATGTTCAATGTGCAATTAGCAGGTATCCTTAGGTCGCTGGTTCAACTCCGGCTCGAAGGACATTTTTATAATGTTGTCCGGTTTGGGTCAACAGGTATTTCCTGATCGCAAACCCTTGCTTCTTGTCAATATTCCTCATGACAAATCCATCCATTCTTTGTAAAACAAGCTCAACCCTTGCTTCTCATCAATATTCCTCATAACAAATCCATCCATCCTTTGTAAAACAAGCTCAACCCTTGCTTCTCATCAATATTCCTCATTAAGAATCCATTCATTCTTTGTCAAAAAAGCTTTGGTTTATCGGCAGCTCCGTCCTCAATATACACGCTAAAATGCAGGTCTCTTTCTTTACCCTTCGATAGCTCAATTGGTAGAGCGGAGGACTGTAGGCTGATGTTCAATGTGCAATTAGCAGGTATCCTTAGGTCGCTGGTTTAACTCTGGCTCGAAGGACATTTTTATAATGTTGTCCGGTTTGGGTCAACAGGTATTTCCTGATCGCAAACCCTTGCTTCTTGTCAATATTCCTCATAACAAATCCATTCATTCTTTGTAAAACAAGCTCAACCCTTGCTTCTCATCAATATTCCTCATTAAGAATCCATTCATTCTTTGTCAAAAAAGCTTTGGTTTATCGGCAGCTCCGTCCTCAATATACACGTTAAAATGCAGGTCTCTTTCTTTACCCTTCGATAGCTCAGTTGGTAGAGCGGAGGACTGTAGGCTGATGTTTAATCTGCAATTAGCAGGTATCCTTAGGTCGCTGGTTCAACTCCGGCTCGAAGGACATTTTTAGAATGTTGTCCGGTTTGGGTCAACAGGTATTTCCTGATCGCAAACCCTTGCTTCTTGTCAATATTCCTCATGACAAATCCATTCATTCTTTGTAAAACAAGCTCAACCCTTGCTTCTCATCAATATTCCTCATAACAAATCCATCCATCCTTTGTAAAACAAGCTCAACCCTTGCTTCTCATCGATATTCCTCATTAAGAATCCATTCATTCTTTGTCAAAAAAGCTTTGGTTTATCGGCAGCTCCGTCCTCAATATACACGCTAAAATGCAAGTCTCTTTCTTTACCCTTCGATAGCTCAGTTGGTAGAGCGGAGGACTGTAGGCTGATGTTCAATGTGCAATTAGCAGGTATCCTTAGGTCGCTGGTTCAACTCCGGCTCGAAGGACATTTTTATAATGTTGTCCGGTTTGGGTCAACAGGTATTTCCTGATCGCAAACCCTTGCTTCTTGTCAATATTCCTCATGACAAATCCATCCATTCTTTGTAAAACAAGCTCAACCCTTGCTTCTAACCAATATTCCTCATAACAAATCCATCCATCCTTTGTAAAACAAGCTCAACCCTTGCTTCTCATCAATATTCCTCATTAAGAATCCATTCATTCTTTGTCAAAAAAGCTTTGGTTTATCGGCAGCGTCGTCCTCAATATACACGCTAAAATGCAGGTTTCTTTCTTTACCCTTCGATAGCTCAGTTGGTAGAGCGGAGGACTGTAGGCTGATGTTCAATGTGCAATTAGCAGGTATCCTTAGGTCGCTGGTTCAACTCCGGCTCGAAGGACATTTTTATAATGTTGTCCGGTTTGGGTCAACAGGTATTTCCTGATCGCAAACCCTTGCTTCTTGTCAATATTCCTCATGACAAATCCATTCATTCTTTGTAAAACAAGCTCAACCCTTGCTTCTCATCAATATTCCTCATAACAAATCCATCCATCCTTTGTAAAACAAGCTCAACCCTTGCTTCTCATCGATATTCCTCATTAAGAATCCATTCATTCTTTGTCAAAAAAGCTTTGGTTTATCGGCAGCTCCGTCCTCAATATACACGCTAAAATGCAAGTCTCTTTCTTTACCCTTCGATAGCTCAGTTGGTAGAGCGGAGGACTGTAGGCTGATGTTCAATGTGCAATTAGCAGGTATCCTTAGGTCGCTGGTTCAACTCCGGCTCGAAGGACATTTTTATAATGTTGTCCGGTTTGGGTCAACAGGTATTTCCTGATCGCAAACCCTTGCTTCTTGTCAATATTCCTCATGACAAATCCATCCATTCTTTGTAAAACAAGCTCAACCCTTGCTTCTAACCAATATTCCTCATAACAAATCCATCCATCCTTTGTAAAACAAGCTCAACCCTTGCTTCTCATCAATATTCCTCATTAAGAATCCATTCATTCTTTGTCAAAAAAGCTTTGGTTTATCGGCAGCGTCGTCCTCAATATACACGCTAAAATGCAGGTTTCTTTCTTTACCCTTCGATAGCTCAGTTGGTAGAGCGGAGGACTGTAGGCTGATGTTCAATGTGCAATTAGCAGGTATCCTTAGGTCGCTGGTTCAACTCCGGCTCGAAGGACATTTTTATAATGTTGTCCGGTTTGGGTCAACAGGTATTTCCTGATCGCAAACCCTTGCTTCTTGTCAATATTCCTCATGACAAATCCATCCATTCTTTGTAAAACAAGCTCAACCCTTGCTTCTAATCAATATTCCTCATAACAAATCCATCCATCCTTTGTAAAACAAGCTCAACCCTTGCTTCTCATCAATATTCCTCATTAAGAATCCATTCATTCTTTGTCAAAAAAGCTTTGGTTTATCGGCAGCGTCGTCCTCAATATACACGCTAAAATGCAGGTTTCTTTCTTTACCCTTCGATAGCTCAGTTGGTAGAGCGGAGGACTGTAGGCTGATGTTCAATCTGCAATTAGCAGGTATCCTTAGGTCGCTGGTTCAACTCTGGCTCGAAGGACATTTTTATAATGTTGTCCGGTTTGGGTCAACAGGTATTTCCTGATCACAAACCCTTGCATCTTGTCAATATTCCTCATGACAAATCCATCCATTCTTTGTAAAACAATCTCAACCCTTGCTTCTCATCAATATTCCTAATAACAAATCCATCCATCCTGTGTAAAACAAGCTCAACCCTTGCTTCTCATCAATATTCCTCATTAAGAATCCATTCATTCTTTGTCAAAAAAGCTTTGGTTTATCGGCAGCTCCGTCCTCAATATACACGCTTAAATGATGGTCTCTTTCTTTACCCTTCGATAGCTCAGTTGGTAGAGCGGAGGACTGTAGGCTGATGTTCAATCTGCAATTAGCAGGTATCCTTAGGTCGCTGGTTCAACTCAGGCTCGAAGGACATTTTTATAATGTTGTCCGGTTTGGGTCAACAGGTATTTCCTGATCGCAAAACCCTTGCTTCTTGTCAATATTCCTCATGACAAATCCATTCATTCTTTGTAAAACAAGCTCAACCCTTGCTTCTCATCAATATTCCTCATAACAAATCCATCCATCCTTTGTAAAACAAGCTCAACCCTTGCTTCTCATCGATATTCCTCATTAAGAATCCATTCATTCTTTGTCAAAAAAGCTTTGGTTTATCGGCAGCTCCGTCCTCAATATACACGCTAAAATGCAGGTCTCTTTCTTTACCCTTCGATAGCTCAGTTGGTAGAGCGGAGGACTGTAGGCTGATGTTCAATCTGCAATTAGCAGGTATCCTTAGGTCACTGGTTCAACTCCGGCTCGAAGGGAATTTTTATAATGTTGTCCGGTTTGGGTCAACAGGTATTTCCTGATCGCAAACCCTTGCTTCTTGTCAATATTCCTCATGACAAATCCATTCATTCTTTGTAAAACAAGCTCAACCCTTGCTTCTCATCAATATTCCTCATAACAAATCCATCCATTCTTTGTAAAACAAGCTCAACCCTTGCTTCTCATCAATATTCCTCATTAAGAATCCATTCATTCTTTGTCAAAAAAGCTTTGGTTTATCGGCAGCTCCGTCCTCAATATACACGCTAAAATGCAGGTCTCTTTCTTTACCCTTCGATAGCTCAGTTGGTAGAGCGGAGGACTGTAGGCTGATGTTCAATGTGCAATTAGCAGGTATCCTTAGGTCGCTGGTTCAACTCCGGCTCGAAGGACATTTTTATAATGTTGTCCGGTTTGGGTCAACAGGTATTTCCTGATCGCAAACCCTTGCTTCTTGTCAATATTCCTCATGACAAATCCATCCATTCTTTGTAAAACAAGCTCAACCCTTGCTTCTCATCAATATTCCTCATAACAAATCCATCCATCCTTTGTAAAACAAGCTCAACCCTTGCTTCTCATCAATATTCCTCATTAAGAATCCATTCATTCTTTGTCAAAAAAGCTTTGGTTTATCGGCAGCTCCGTCCTCAATATACACGCTAAAATGCAGGTCTCTTTCTTTACCCTTCGATAGCTCAATTGGTAGAGCGGAGGACTGTAGGCTGATGTTCAATGTGCAATTAGCAGGTATCCTTAGGTCGCTGGTTTAACTCTGGCTCGAAGGACATTTTTATAATGTTGTCCGGTTTGGGTCAACAGGTATTTCCTGATCGCAAACCCTTGCTTCTTGTCAATATTCCTCATAACAAATCCATTCATTCTTTGTAAAACAAGCTCAACCCTTGCTTCTCATCAATATTCCTCATTAAGAATCCATTCATTCTTTGTCAAAAAAGCTTTGGTTTATCGGCAGCTCCGTCCTCAATATACACGTTAAAATGCAGGTCTCTTTCTTTACCCTTCGATAGCTCAGTTGGTAGAGCGGAGGACTGTAGGCTGATGTTTAATCTGCAATTAGCAGGTATCCTTAGGTCGCTGGTTCAACTCCGGCTCGAAGGACATTTTTAGAATGTTGTCCGGTTTGGGTCAACAGGTATTTCCTGATCGCAAACCCTTGCTTCTTGTCAATATTCCTCATGACAAATCCATTCATTCTTTGTAAAACAAGCTCAACCCTTGCTTCTCATCAATATTCCTCATAACAAATCCATCCATCCTTTGTAAAACAAGCTCAACCCTTGCTTCTCATCGATATTCCTCATTAAGAATCCATTCATTCTTTGTCAAAAAAGCTTTGGTTTATCGGCAGCTCCGTCCTCAATATACACGCTAAAATGCAAGTCTCTTTCTTTACCCTTCGATAGCTCAGTTGGTAGAGCGGAGGACTGTAGGCTGATGTTCAATGTGCAATTAGCAGGTATCCTTAGGTCGCTGGTTCAACTCCGGCTCGAAGGACATTTTTATAATGTTGTCCGGTTTGGGTCAACAGGTATTTCCTGATCGCAAACCCTTGCTTCTTGTCAATATTCCTCATGACAAATCCATCCATTCTTTGTAAAACAAGCTCAACCCTTGCTTCTAACCAATATTCCTCATAACAAATCCATCCATCCTTTGTAAAACAAGCTCAACCCTTGCTTCTCATCAATATTCCTCATTAAGAATCCATTCATTCTTTGTCAAAAAAGCTTTGGTTTATCGGCAGCGTCGTCCTCAATATACACGCTAAAATGCAGGTTTCTTTCTTTACCCTTCGATAGCTCAGTTGGTAGAGCGGAGGACTGTAGGCTGATGTTCAATGTGCAATTAGCAGGTATCCTTAGGTCGCTGGTTCAACTCCGGCTCGAAGGACATTTTTATAATGTTGTCCGGTTTGGGTCAACAGGTATTTCCTGATCGCAAACCCTTGCTTCTTGTCAATATTCCTCATGACAAATCCATTCATTCTTTGTAAAACAAGCTCAACCCTTGCTTCTCATCAATATTCCTCATAACAAATCCATCCATCCTTTGTAAAACAAGCTCAACCCTTGCTTCTCATCGATATTCCTCATTAAGAATCCATTCATTCTTTGTCAAAAAAGCTTTGGTTTATCGGCAGCTCCGTCCTCAATATACACGCTAAAATGCAAGTCTCTTTCTTTACCCTTCGATAGCTCAGTTGGTAGAGCGGAGGACTGTAGGCTGATGTTCAATGTGCAATTAGCAGGTATCCTTAGGTCGCTGGTTCAACTCCGGCTCGAAGGACATTTTTATAATGTTGTCCGGTTTGGGTCAACAGGTATTTCCTGATCGCAAACCCTTGCTTCTTGTCAATATTCCTCATGACAAATCCATCCATTCTTTGTAAAACAAGCTCAACCCTTGCTTCTAACCAATATTCCTCATAACAAATCCATCCATCCTTTGTAAAACAAGCTCAACCCTTGCTTCTCATCAATATTCCTCATTAAGAATCCATTCATTCTTTGTCAAAAAAGCTTTGGTTTATCGGCAGCGTCGTCCTCAATATACACGCTAAAATGCAGGTTTCTTTCTTTACCCTTCGATAGCTCAGTTGGTAGAGCGGAGGACTGTAGGCTGATGTTCAATGTGCAAGTAGCAGGTATCCTTAGGTCGCTGGTTCAACTCCGGCTCGAAGGACATTTTTATAATGTTGTCCGGTTTGGGTCAACAGGTATTTCCTGATCGCAAACCCTTGCTTCTTGTCAATATTCCTCATGACAAATCCATCCATTCTTTGTAAAACAAGCTCAACCCTTGCTTCTAATCAATATTCCTCATAACAAATCCATCCATCCTTTGTAAAACAAGCTCAACCCTTGCTTCTCATCAATATTCCTCATTAAGAATCCATTCATTCTTTGTCAAAAAAGCTTTGGTTTATCGGCAGCGTCGTCCTCAATATACACGCTAAAATGCAGGTTTCTTTCTTTACCCTTCGATAGCTCAGTTGGTAGAGCGGAGGACTGTAGGCTGATGTTCAATCTGCAATTAGCAGGTATCCTTAGGTCGCTGGTTCAACTCTGGCTCGAAGGACATTTTTATAATGTTGTCCGGTTTGGGTCAACAGGTATTTCCTGATCACAAACCCTTGCATCTTGTCAATATTCCTCATGACAAATCCATCCATTCTTTGTAAAACAATCTCAACCCTTGCTTCTCATCAATATTCCTAATAACAAATCCATCCATCCTGTGTAAAACAAGCTCAACCCTTGCTTCTCATCAATATTCCTCATTAAGAATCCATTCATTCTTTGTCAAAAAAGCTTTGGTTTATCGGCAGCTCCGTCCTCAATATACACGCTAAAATGCAAGTCTCTTTCTTTACCCTTCGATAGCTCAGTTGGTAGAGCGGAGGACTGTAGGCTGATGTTCAATCTGCAATTAGCAGGTATCCTTAGGTCGCTGGTTAAACTCCGGCTCGAAGGACATTTTTATAATGTTGTCCGGTTTGGGTCAACAGGTATTTCCTGATCGCAAACCCTTGCTTCTTGTCAATATTCCTCATGACAAATCCATTCATTCTTTGTAAAACAAGCTCAACCCTTGCTTCTCATCAATATTCCTCATAACAAATCCATCCATCCTTTGTAAAACAAGCTCAACCCTTGCTTCTCATCGATATTCCTCATTAAGAATCCATTCATTCTTTGTCAAAAAAGCTTTGGTTTATCGGCAGCTCCGTCCTCAATATACACGCTAAAATGCCGGTCTCTTTCTTTACCCTTCGATAGCTCAGTTGGTAGAGCGGAGGACTGTAGGCTGATGTTCAATGTGCAATTAGCAGGTATCCTTAGGTCGCTGGTTCAACTCCGGCTCGAAGGACATTTTCATAATGTTGTCCGGTTTGGGTCAACAGGTATTTCCTGATCGCAAACCCTTGCTTCTTGTCAATATTCCTCATGACAAATCCATCCATTCTTTGTAAAACAAGCTCAACCCTTGCTTCTCATCAATATTCCTCATAACAAATCCATCCAACCTTTGTAAAACAAGCTCAACCCTTGCTTCTCATCAATATTCCTCATTAAGAATCCATTCATTCTTTGTCAAAAAAGCTTTGGTTTATCGGCAGCTCCGTCCTCAATATACACGCTAAAATGCAGGTCTCTTTCTTTACCCTTCGATAGCTCCGTTGGTAGAGCGGAGGACTGTAAGCTGATGTTTAATCTGCAATTAGCAGGTATCCTTAGGTCGCTGGTTCAACTCCGGCTCGAAGGACATTTTTATAATGTTGTCCGGTTTGGGTCAACAGGTATTTCCTGATCGCAAACCCTTGCTTCTTGTCAATATTCCTCATGACAAATCCATCCATTCTTTGTAAAACAAGCTCAACCCTTGCTTCTCATCAATATTCCTCATAACAAATCCATCCATCCTTTGTAAAACAAGCTCAACCCTTGCTTCTCATCAATATTCCCCATTAAGAATCCATTCATTCTTTGTCAAACAAGCCTTGGTTTATTGTCAGCTCCATCCTCAATATACACGCTAAAATGCAGGTTTCTTTCTTTACCCTTCGATAGCTCAGTTGGTAGAGCGGAGGACTGTAGGCTGATGTTCAATGTGCAATTAGCAGGTATCCTTAGGTCGCTGGTTCAACTCCGGCTCGAAGGACATTTTTAGAATGTTGTGCGGTTTGGGTCAACAGGTATTTCCTGATCGCAAACCCTTGCTTCTTGTCAATATTCCTCATGACAAATCCATCCATTCTTTGTAAAACAAGCTCAACCCTTGCTTCTCATCAATATTCCTCATAACAAATCCATCCATCCTTTTTAAAACAAGCTCAACCCTTGCTTCTCATCAATATTCCTCATTAAGAATCCATTCATTCTTTGTCAAAAAAGCTTTGGTTTATCGGCAGCTCAGTCCTCAATATACACGCTAAAATGCATGTCTCTTTCTTTACCCTTCGATAGCTCAGTTGGTAGAGCGGAGGACTGTAGGCTGATGTTCAATGTGCAATAAGCAGGTATCCTTAGGTCGCTGGTTCAACTCCGGCTCGAAGGACATTTTAATAATGTTGTCCGGTTTGGGTCAACAAGTATTTCCTGATCGCAAACCCTTGCTTCTTGTCAATATTCCTCATGACAAATCCATCCATTCTTTGTAAAACAAGCTCAACCCTTGCTTCTCATCAATATTCCTCATAACAAATCCATCCATCCTTTGTAAAACAAGCTCAACCCTTGCTTCTCATCAATATTCCTCATTAAGAATCCATTCATTCTTTGTCAAAAAAGCTTTGGTTTATCGGCAGCTCCGTCCTCAATATACACGCTAAAATGCAGGTCTCTTTCTTTACCCTTCGATAGCTCAGTTGGTAGAGCGGAGGACTGTAGGCTGATGTTCAAACTGCAATTAGCAGGTATCCTTAGGTCGCTGGTTCAACTCCGGCTCGAAGGACATAATTATAATGTTGTTCGGTTTGGGTCAGCAGGTATTTCCTGATCGCAAACCCTTGCTTCTTGTCAATATTCCTCATGACAAATCCATCCATTCTTTGTAAAACAAGCTCAACCCTTGCTTCTCATCAATATTCCTCATAACAAATCCATCCATCCTTTGTAAAACAAGCTCAACCCTTACTTCTCATCCATATTCCTCATTAAGAATCCATTCATTCTTTGTCAAAAAAGCTTTGGTTTATCGGCAGCTCCGTCTTCAATGTACACGCTAAAATGCAGGTCTCTTTCTTTACCCTTCGATAGCTCAGTTGGTAGAGCGGAGGACTTTAGGCTGATGTTCAATGTGCAATTAGCAGGTATCCTTAGGTCGCTGGTTCAACTCCGGCTCGAAGGACATTTTTATAATGTTGTCCGGTTTGGGTCAACAGGTATTTCCTGATCGCAAACCCTTGCTTATTGTCAATATTCCTCATGACAAATCCATCCATTCTTTGTAAAACAAGCTCAACCCTTGCTTCTCATCAATATTCCTCATAACAAATCCATCCATCCTTTGTAAAACAAGCTCAACCCTTGCTTCTCATCAATATTCCTCATTAAGAATCCATTCATTCTTTGTCAAAAAAGCTTTGGTTTATCGGCAGCTCCGTCCTCAATATACACGCTTAAATGATGGTCTCTTTCTTTACCCTTCGATAGCTCAGTTGGTAGAGCGGAGGACTGTAGGCTGATGTTCAATCTGCAATTAGCAGGTATCCTTAGGTCGCTGGTTCAACTCAGGCTCGAAGGACATTTTTATAATGTTGTCCGGTTTGGGTCAACAGGTATTTCCTGATCGCAAAACCCTTGCTTCTTGTCAATATTCCTCATGACAAATCCATTCATTCTTTGTAAAACAAGCTCAACCCTTGCTTCTCATCAATATTCCTCATAACAAATCCATCCATCCTTTGTAAAACAAGCTCAACCCTTGCTTCTCATCGATATTCCTTATTAAGAATCCATTCATTCTTTGTCAAAAAAGCTTTGGTTTATCGGCAGCTCCGTCCTCAATATACACGCTTAAATGATGGTCTCTTTCTTTACCCTTCGATAGCTCAGTTGGTAGAGCGGAGGACTGTAGGCTGATGTTCAATCTGCAATTAGCAGGTATCCTTAGGTCACTGGTTCAACTCCGGCTCGAAGGACATTTTTATAATGTTGTCCGGTTTGGGTCAACAGGTATTTCCTGATCGCAAACCCTTGCTTCTTGTCAATATTCCTCATGACAAATCCATTCATTCTTTGTAAAACAAGCTTAACCCTTGCTTCTCATCAATATTCCTCATAACAAATCCATCCATTCTTTGTAAAACAAGCTCAACCCTTGCTTCTCATCAATATTCCTCATTAAGAATCCATTCATTCTTTGTCAAAAAAGCTTTGGTTTATCGGCAGCTCCGTCCTCAATATACACGCTAAAATGCAGGTCTCTTTCTTTACCCTTCGATAGCTCAGTTGGTAGAGCGGAGGACTGTAGGCTGATGTTCAATGTGCAATTAGCAGGTATCCTTAGGTCGCTGGTTCAACTCCGGCTCGAAGGATATTTTTATAATGTTGTCCGGTTTGGGTCAACAGGTATTTCCTGATCGCAAACCCTTGCTTCTTGTCAATATTCCTCATGACAAATCCATCCATTCTTTGTAAAACAAGCTCAACCCTTGCTTCTCATCAATATTCCTCATAACAAATCCATCCATCCTTTGTAAAACAAGCTCAACCCTTGCTTCTCATCAAAATTCCTCATTAAGAATCCATTCATTCTTTGTCAAAAAAGCTTTGGTTTATCGGCAGCTCCGTCCTCAATATACACGCTAAAATGCAGGTCTCTTTCTTTACCCTTCGATAGCTCAGTTGGTAGAGCGGAGGACTGTAGGCTGATGTTCAATCTGCAATTAGCAGGTATCCTTAGGTCGCTGGTTCAACTCAGGCTCGAAGGACATTTTTATAATGTTGTCCGGTTTGGGTCAACAGGTATTTCCTGATCGCAAAACCCTTGCTTCTTGTCAATATTCCTCATGACAAATCCATTCATTCTTTGTAAAACAAGCTCAACCCTTGCTTCTCATCAATATTCCTCATAACAAATCCATCCATCCTTTGTAAAACAAGCTCAACCCTTGCTTCTCATCGATATTCCTCATTAAGAACCCATTCATTCTTTGTCAAAAAAGCTTTGGTTTATCGGCAGCTCCGTCCTCAATATACACGCTAAAATGCAGGTTTCTTTCTTTACCCTTCGATAGCTCAGTTGGTAAAGCGGAGGACTGTAGGCTGATGTTCAATGTGCAATTAGCAGGTATCCTTAGGTCGCTGGTTCAACTCCGGCTCGAAGGACATTTTTAGAATGTTGTGCGGTTTGGGTCAACAGGTATTTCCTGATCGCAAACCCTTGCTTCTTGTCAATATTCCTCATGACAAATCCATCCATTCTTTGTAAAACAAGCTCAACCCTTGCTTCTCATCAATATTCCTCATAACAAATCCATCCATCCTTTTTAAAACAAGCTCAACCCTTGCTTCTCATCAATATTCCTCATTAAGAATCCATTCATTCTTTGTCAAAAAAGCTTTGGTTTATCGGCAGCTCAGTCCTCAATATACACGCTAAAATGCATGTCTCTTTCTTTACCCTTCGATAGCTCAGTTGGTAGAGCGGAGGACTGTAGGCTGATGTTCAATGTGCAATAAGCAGGTATCCTTAGGTCGCTGGTTCAACTCCGGCTCGAAGGACATTTTAATAATGTTGTCCGGTTTGGGTCAACAAGTATTTCCTGATCGCAAACCCTTGCTTCTTGTCAATATTCCTCATGACAAATCCATCCATTCTTTGTAAAACAAGCTCAACCCTTGCTTCTCATCAATATTCCTCATAACAAATCCATCCATCCTTTGTAAAACAAGCTCAACCCTTGCTTCTCATCAATATTCCTCATTAAGAATCCATTCATTCTTTGTCAAAAAAGCTTTGGTTTATCGGCAGCTCCGTCCTCAATATACACGCTAAAATGCAGGTCTCTTTCTTTACCCTTCGATAGCTCAGTTGGTAGAGCGGAGGACTGTAGGCTGATGTTCAAACTGCAATTAGCAGGTATCCTTAGGTCGCTGGTTCAACTCCGGCTCGAAGGACATTATTATAATGTTGTTCGGTTTGGGTCAGCAGGTATTTCCTGATCGCAAACCCTTGCTTCTTGTCAATATTCCTCATGACAAATCCATCCATTCTTTGTAAAACAAGCTCAACCCTTGCTTCTCATCAATATTCCTCATAACAAATCCATCCATCCCTTGTAAAACAAGCTCAACCCTTACTTCTCATCCATATTCCTCATTAAGAATCCATTCATTCTTTGTCAAAAAAGCTTTGGTTTATCGGCAGCTCCGTCTTCAATGTACACGCTAAAATGCAGGTCTCTTTCTTTACCCTTCGATAGCTCAGTTGGTAGAGCGGAGGACTTTAGGCTGATGTTCAATGTGCAATTAGCAGGTATCCTTAGGTCGCTGGTTCAACTCCGGCTCGAAGGACATTTTTATAATGTTGTCCGGTTTGGGTCAACAGGTATTTCCTGATCGCAAACCCTTGCTTCTTGTCAATATTCCTCATGACAAATCCATCCATTCTTTGTAAAACAAGCTCAACCCTTGCTTCTCATCAATATTCCTCATAACAAATCCATCCATCCTTTGTAAAACAAGCTCAACCCTTGCTTCTCATCAATATTCCTCATTAAGAATCCATTCATTCTTTGTCAAAAAAGCTTTGGTTTATCGGCAGCTCCGTCCTCAATATACACGCTTAAATGATGGTCTCTTTCTTTACCCTTCGATAGCTCAGTTGGTAGAGCGGAGGACTGTAGGCTGATGTTCAATCTGCAATTAGCAGGTATCCTTAGGTCGCTGGTTCAACTCAGGCTCGAAGGACATTTTTATAATGTTGTCCGGTTTGGGTCAACAGGTATTTCCTGATCGCAAAACCCTTGCTTCTTGTCAATATTCCTCATGACAAATCCATTCATTCTTTGTAAAACAAGCTCAACCCTTGCTTCTCATCAATATTCCTCATAACAAATCCATCCATCCTTTGTAAAACAAGCTCAACCCTTGCTTCTCATCGATATTCCTTATTAAGAATCCATTCATTCTTTGTCAAAAAAGCTTTGGTTTATCGGCAGCTCCGTCCTCAATATACACGCTTAAATGATGGTCTCTTTCTTTACCCTTCGATAGCTCAGTTGGTAGAGCGGAGGACTGTAGGCTGATGTTCAATCTGCAATTAGCAGGTATCCTTAGGTCACTGGTTCAACTCCGGCTCGAAGGACATTTTTATAATGTTGTCCGGTTTGGGTCAACAGGTATTTCCTGATCGCAAACCCTTGCTTCTTGTCAATATTCCTCATGACAAATCCATTCATTCTTTGTAAAACAAGCTTAACCCTTGCTTCTCATCAATATTCCTCATAACAAATCCATCCATTCTTTGTAAAACAAGCTCAACCCTTGCTTCTCATCAATATTCCTCATTAAGAATCCATTCATTCTTTGTCAAAAAAGCTTTGGTTTATCGGCAGCTCCGTCCTCAATATACACGCTAAAATGCAGGTCTCTTTCTTTACCCTTCGATAGCTCAGTTGGTAGAGCGGAGGACTGTAGGCTGATGTTCAATGTGCAATTAGCAGGTATCCTTAGGTCGCTGGTTCAACTCCGGCTCGAAGGATATTTTTATAATGTTGTCCGGTTTGGGTCAACAGGTATTTCCTGATCGCAAACCCTTGCTTCTTGTCAATATTCCTCATGACAAATCCATCCATTCTTTGTAAAACAAGCTCAACCCTTGCTTCTCATCAATATTCCTCATAACAAATCCATCCATCCTTTGTAAAACAAGCTCAACCCTTGCTTCTCATCAAAATTCCTCATTAAGAATCCATTCATTCTTTGTCAAAAAAGCTTTGGTTTATCGGCAGCTCCGTCCTCAATATACACGCTAAAATGCAGGTCTCTTTCTTTACCCTTCGATAGCTCAGTTGGTAGAGCGGAGGACTGTAGGCTGATGTTCAATCTGCAATTAGCAGGTATCCTTAGGTCGCTGGTTCAACTCAGGCTCGAAGGACATTTTTATAATGTTGTCCGGTTTGGGTCAACAGGTATTTCCTGATCGCAAAACCCTTGCTTCTTGTCAATATTCCTCATGACAAATCCATTCATTCTTTGTAAAACAAGCTCAACCCTTGCTTCTCATCAATATTCCTCATAACAAATCCATCCATTCTTTGTAAAACAAGCTCAACCCTTGCTTCTCATCAATATTCCTCATTAAGAATCCATTCATTCTTTGTCAAAAAAGCTTTGGTTTATCGGCAGCTCCGTCCTCAATATACACGCTAAAATGCAGGTCTCTTTCTTTACCCTTCGATAGCTCAGTTGGTAGAGCGGAGGACTGTAGGCTGATGTTCAATGTGCAATTAGCAGGTATCCTTAGGTCGCTGGTTCAACTCCGGCTCGAAGGACATTTTTATAATGTTGTCCGGTTTGGGTCAACAGGTATTTCCTGATCGCAAACCCTTGCTTCTTGTCAATATTCCTCATGACAAATCCATCCATTCTTTGTAAAACAAGCTCAACCCTTGCTTCTCATCAATATTCCTCATAACAAATCCATCCATCCTTTGTAAAACAAGCTCAACCCTTGCTTCTCATCAATATTCCTCATTAATAATCCATTCATTCTTTGTCAAAAAAGCTTTGGTTTATCGGCAGCTCCGTCCTCATTATACACGCTAAAATGCAGGTCTCTTTCTTTACCCTTCGATAGATCAATTGGTAGAGCGGAGGACTGTAGGCTGATGTTCAATGTGCAATTAGCAGGTATCCTTAGGTCGCTGGTTTAACTCTGGCTCGAAGGACATTTTTATAATGTTGTCCGGTTTGGGTCAACAGGTATTTCCTGATCGCAAACCCTTGCTTCTTGTCAATATTCCTCATAACAAATCCATTCATTCTTTGTAAAACAAGCTCAACCCTTGCTTCTCATCAATATTCCTCATTAAGAATCCATTCATTCTTTGTCAAAAAAGCTTTGGTTTATCGGCAGCTCCGTCCTCAATATACACGTTAAAATGCAGGTCTCTTTCTTTACCCTTCGATAGCTCAGTTGGTAGAGCGGAGGACTGTAGGCTGATGTTTAATCTGCAATTAGCAGGTATCCTTAGGTCGCTGGTTCAACTCCGGCTCGAAGGACATTTTTATAATGTTGTCCGGTTTGGGTCAACAGGTATTTCCTGATCGCAAACCCTTGCTTCTTGTCAATATTCCTCATGACAAATCCATCCATTCTTTGTAAAACAAGCTCAATCCTTGCTTCTCATCAATATTCCCCATTAAGAATCCATTCATTCTTTGTCAAACAAGCCTTGGTTTATTGTCAGCTCCATTCTCAATATACACGCTAAAATGCAGGTTTCTTTCTTTACCCTTCGATAGCTCAGTTGGTAGAGCGGAGGACTGTAGGCTGATGTTCAATGTGCAATTAGCAGGTATCCTTAGGTCGCTGGTTCAACTCCGGCTCGAAGGACATTTTTAGAATGTTGTCCGGTTTGGGTCAACAGGTATTTCCTGATCGCAAACCCTTGCTTCTTGTCAATATTCCTCATGACAAATCCATCCATTCTTTGTAAAACAAGCTCAACCCTTGCTTCTCATCAATATTCCTCATAACAAATCCATCCATCCTTTGTAAAACAAGCTCAACCCTTGCTTCTCATCAATATTCCTCATTAAGAATCCATTCATTCTTTGTCAAAAAAGCTTTGGTTTATCGGCAGCTCCGTCCTCAATATACACGCTTAAATGATGGTCTCTTTCTTTACCCTTCGATAGCTCAGTTGGTAGAGCGGAGGACTGTAGGCTGATGTTCAATCTGCAATTAGCAGGTATCCTTAGGTCGCTGGTTCAACTCAGGCTCGAAGGACATTTTTATAATGTTGTCCGGTTTGGGTCAACAGGTATTTCCTGATCGCAAACCCTTGCTTCTTGTCAATATTCCTCATGACAAATCCATCCATTCTTTGTAAAACAAGCTCAATCCTTGCTTCTCATCAATATTCCCCATTAAGAATCCATTCATTCTTTGTCAAACAAGCCTTGGTTTATTGTCAGCTCCATCCTCAATATACACGCTAAAATGCAAGTTTCTTTCTTTACCCTTCGATAGCTCAGTTGGTAGAGCGGAGGACTGTAGGCTGATGTTCAATCTGCAATTAGCAGGTATCCTTAGGTCGCTGGTTCAACTCAGGCTCGAAGGACATTTTTATAATGTTGTCCGGTTTGGGTCAACAGGTATTTCCTGATCGCAAAACCCTTGCTTCTTGTCAATATTCCTCATGACAAATCCATTCATTCTTTGTAAAACAAGCTCAACCCTTGCTTCTCATCAATATTCCTCATAACAAATCCATCCATCCTTTGTAAAACAAGCTCAACCCTTGCTTCTCATCGATATTCCTCATTAAGAATCCATTCATTCTTTGTCAAAAAAGCTTTGGTTTATCGGCAGCTCCGTCCTCAATATACACGCTAAAATGCAGGTCTCTTTCTTTACCCTTCGATAGCTCAGTTGGTAGAGCGGAGGACTGTAGGCTGATGTTCAATCTGCAATTAGCAGGTATCCTTAGGTCACTGGTTCAACTCCGGCTCGAAGGACATTTTTATAATGTTGTCCGGTTTGGGTCAACAGGTATTTCCTGATCGCAAACCCTTGCTTCTTGTCAATATTCCTCATGACAAATCCATTCATTCTTTGTAAAACAAGCTCAACCCTTGCTTCTCATCAATATTCCTCATAACAAATCCATCCATTCTTTGTAAAACAAGCTCAACCCTTGCTTCTCATCAATATTCCTCATTAAGAATCCATTCATTCTTTGTCCAAAAAGCTTTGGTTTATCGGCAGCTCCGTCCTCAATATACACGCTAAAATGCAGGTCTCTTTCTTTACCCTTCGATAGCTCAGTTGGTAGAGCGGAGGACTGTAGGCTGATGTTCAATGTGCAATTAGCAGGTATCCTTAGGTCGCTGGTTCAACTCCGGCTCGAAGGACATTTTTATAATGTTGTCCGGTTTGGGTCAACAGGTATTTCCTGATCGCAAACCCTTGCTTCTTGTCAATATTCCTCATGACAAATCCATCCATTCTTTGTAAAACAAGCTCAACCCTTGCTTCTCATCAATATTCCTCATAACAAATCCATCCATCCTTTGTAAAACAAGCTCAACCCTTGCTTCTCATCGATATTCCTCATAACAAATCCATTCATCCTTTGTAAAACAAGCTCAACCCTTGCTTCTCATCGATATTCCTCATTAAGAATCCATTCATTCTTTGTCAAAAAAGCTTTGGTTTATCGGCAGCTCCGTCCTCAATATACACGCTAAAATGCAGGTCTCTTTCTTTACCCTTCGATAGCTCAGTTGGTAGAGCGGAGGACTGTAGGCTGATGTTCAATCTGCAATTAGCAGGTATCCTTAGGTCACTGGTTCAACTCCGGCTCGAAGGACATTTTTATAATGTTGTCCGGTTTGGGTCAACAGGTATTTCCTGATCGCAAACCCTTGCTTCTTGTCAATATTCCTCATGACAAATCCATTCATTCTTTGTAAAACAAGCTCAACCCTTGCTTCTCATCAATATTCCTCATAACAAATCCATCCATTCTTTGTAAAACAAGCTCAACCCTTGCTTCTCATCAATATTCCTCATTAAGAATCCATTCATTCTTTGTCAAAAAAGCTTTGGTTTATCGGCAGCTCCGTCCTCAATATACACGCTAAAATGCAGGTCTCTTTCCTTACCCTTCGATAGCTCAGTTGGTAGAGCGGAGGACTGTAGGCTGATGTTCAATGTGCAATTAGCAGGTATCCTTAGGTCGCTGGTTCAACTCCGGCTCGAAGGACATTTTTATAATGTTGTCCGGTTTGGGTCAACAGGTATTTCCTGATCGCAAACCCTTGCTTCTTGTCAATATTCCTCATGACAAATCCATCCATTCTTTGTAAAACAAGCTCAACCCTTGCTTCTCATCAATATTCCTCATAACAAATCCATCCATCCTTTGTAAAACAAGCTCAACCCTTGCTTCTCATCAATATTCCTCATTAAGAATCCATTCATTCTTTGTCAAAAAAGCTTTGGTTTATCGGCAGCTCCGTCCTCAATATACACGCTAAAATGCAGGTCTCTTTCTTTACCCTTCGATAGCTCAATTGGTAGAGCGGAGGACTGTTGGCTGATGTTCAATGTGCAATTAGCAGGTATCCTTAGGTCGCTGGTTTAACTCTGGCTCGAAGGACATTTTTATAATGTTGTCCGGTTTGGGTCAACAGGTATTTCCTGATCGCAAACCCTTGCTTCTTGTCAATATTCCTCATAACAAATCCATTCATTCTTTGTAAAACAAGCTCAACCCTTGCTTCTCATCAATATTCCTCATTAAGAATCAATTCATTCTTTGTCAAAAAAGCTTTGGTTTATCGGCAGCTCCGTCCTCAATATACACGTTAAAATGCAGGTCTCTTTCTTTACCCTTCGATAGCTCAGTTGGTAGAGCGGAGGACTGTAGGCTGATGTTTAATCTGCAATTAGCAGGTATCCTTAGGTCGCTGGTTCAACTCAGGCTCGAAGGACATTTTTATAATGTTGTCCGGTTTGGGTCAACAGGTATTTCCTGATCGCAAACCCTTGCTTCTTGTCAATATTCCTCATGACAAATCCATCCATTCTTTGTAAAACAAGCTCAATCCTTGCTTCTCATCAATATTCCCCATTAAGAATCCATTCATTCTTTGTCAAACAAGCCTTGGTTTATTGTCAGCTCCATCCTCAATATACACGCTAAAATGCAGGTTTCTTTCTTTACCCTTCGATAGCTCAGTTGGTAGAGCGGAGGACTGTAGGCTGATGTTCAATGTGCAATTAGCAGGTATCCTTAGGTCGCTGGTTCAACTCCGGCTCGAAGGACATTTTTAGAATGTTGTCCGGTTTGGGTCAACAGGTATTTCCTGATCGCAAACCCTTGCTTCTTGTCAATATTCCTCATGACAAATCCATCCATTCTTTGTAAAACAAGCTCAACCCTTGCTTCTCATCAATATTCCTCATAACAAATCCATCCATCCTTTGTAAAACAAGCTCAACCCTTGCTTCTCATCAATATTCCTCATTAAGAATCCATTCATTCTTTGTCAAAAAAGCTTTGGTTTATCGGCAGCTCCGTCCTCAATATACACGCTAAAATGATGGTCTCTTTCTCTACCCTTCGATAGCTCAGTTGGTAGAGCGGAGGACTGTAGGCTGATGTTCAATCTGCAATTAGCAGGTATCCTTGGGTCGCTGGTTCAACTCAGGCTCGAAGGACATTTTTATAATGTTGTCCGGTTTGGGTCAACAGGTATTTCCTGATCGCAAACCCTTGCTTCTTGTCAATATTCCTCATGACAAATCCATTCATTCTTTGTAAAACAAGCTCAACCCTTGCTTCTCATCAATATTCCTCATAACAAATCCATCCATCCTTTGTAAAACAAGCTCAACCCTTGCTTCTCATCAATATTCCTCATTAAGAATCCATTCATTCTTTGTCAAAAAAGCTTTGGTTTATCGGCAGCTCCGTCCTCAATATACACGCTAAAATGCAGGTCTCTTTCTTTACCCTTCGATAGCTCAATTGGTAGAGCGGAGGACTGTAGGCTGATGTTCAATGTGCAATTAGCAGGTATCCTTAGGTCGCTGGTTTAACTCCGGCTCGAAGGACATTTTTATAATGTTGTCCGGTTTGGGTCAACAGGTATTTCCTGATCGCAAACCCTTGCTTCTTGTCAATATTCCTCATGACAAATCCATCCATTCTTTGTAAAACAAGCTCAACCCTTGCTTCTCATCAATATTCCTCATAACAAATCCTTCCATCCTTTGTAAAACAAGCTCAATCCTTGCTTCTCATCAATATTCCCCATTAAGAATCCATTCATTCTTTGTCAAACAAGCCTTGGTTTATTGTCAGCTCCATCCTCAATATACACGCTAAAATGCAGGTTTCTTTCTTTACCCTTCGATAGCTCAGTTGGTAGAGCGGAGGACTGTAGGCTGATGTTCAATGTGCAATTAGCAGGTATCCTTAGGTCGCTGGTTCAACTCCGGCTCGAAGGACATTTTTAGAATGTTGTCCGGTTTGGGTCAACAGGTATTTCCTGATCGCAAACCCTTGCTTCTTGTCAATATTCCTCATGACAAATCCATCCATTCTTTGTAAAACAAGCTCAACCCTTGCTTCTCATCAATATTCCTCATAATAAATCCATCCATCCTTTGTAAAACAAGCTCAACCCTTGCTTCTCATCAATATTCCTTATTAAGAATCCATTCATTCTTTGTCAAAAAAGCTTTGGTTTATCGGCAGCTCCGTCCTCAATATACACGCTAAAATGCAGGTTTCTTTCTTTACCCTTCGATAGCTCAGTTGGTAGAGCGGAGGACTGTAGGCTGATGTTCAATGTGCAATTAGCAGGTATCCTTAGGTCGCTGGTTCAACTCCGGCTCGAAGGACATTTTTAGAATGTTGTCCGGTTTGGGTCAACAGGTATTTCCTGATCGCAAACCCTTGCTTCTTGTCAATATTCCTCATGACAAATCCATCCATTCTTTGTAAAACAAGCTCAACCCTTGCTTCTCATCAATATTCCTCATAACAAATCCATCCATCCTTTGTAAAACAAGCTCAACCCTTGCTTCTCATCAATATTCCTCATTAAGAATCCATTCATTCTTTGTCAAAAAAGCTTTGGTTTATCGGCAGCTCCGTCCTCAATATACACGCTAAAATGATGGTCTCTTTCTTTACCCTTCGATAGCTCAGTTGGTAGAGCGGAGGACTGTAGGCTGATGTTCAATCTGCAATTAGCAGGTATCCTTAGGTCGCTGGTTCAACTCAGGCTCGAAGGACATTTTTATAATGTTGTCCGGTTTGGGTCAACAGGTATTTCCTGATCGCAAACCCTTGCTTCTTGTCAATATTCCTCATGACAAATCCATTCATTCTTTGTAAAACAAGCTCAACCCTTGCTTCTCATCAATATTCCTCATAACAAATCCATCCATCCTTTGTAAAACAAGCTCAACCCTTGCTTCTCATCAATATTCCTCATTAAGAATCCATTCATTCTTTGTCAAAAAAGCTTTGGTTTATCGGCAGCTCCATCCTCAATATACACGCTAAAATGCAGGTCTCTTTCTTTACCCTTCGATAGCTCAATTGGTAGAGCGGAGGACTGTAGGCTGATGTTCAATGTGCAATTAGCAGGTATCCTTAGGTCGCTGGTTCAACTCCGGCTCGAAGGACATTTTTATAATGTTGTCCGGTTTGGGTCAACAGGTATTTCCTGATCGCAAACCCTTGCTTCTTGTCAATATTCCTCATGACAAATCCATCCATTCTTTGTAAAACAAGCTCAACCCTTGCTTCTCATCAATATTCCTCATAACAAATCCATCCATCCTTTGTAAAACAAGCTCAACCCTTGCTTCTCATCAATATTCCTCATTAAGAATCCATTCATTCTTTGTCAAAAAAGCTTTGGTTTATCGGCAGCTCCGTCCTCAATATACACGCTAAAATGCAGGTCTCTTTCTTTACCCTTCGATAGCTCAATTGGTAGAGCGGAGGACTGTAGGCTGATGTTCAATGTGCAATTAGCAGGTATCCTTAGGTCGCTGGTTTAACTCCGGCTCGAAGGACATTTTTAGAATGTTGTCCGGTTTGGGTCAACAGGTATTTCCTGATCGCAAACCCTTGCTTCTTGTCAATATTCCTCATAACAAATCCATTCATTCTTTGTAAAACAAGCTCAACCCTTGCTTCTCATCAATATTCCTCATTAAGAATCCATTCATTCTTTGTCAAAAAAGCTTTGGTTTATCGGCAGCTCCGTCCTCAATATACACGTTAAAATGCAGGTCTCTTTCTTTACACTTCGATAGCTCAGTTGGTAGAGCGGAGGACTGTAGGCTGATGTTTAATCTGCAATTAGCAGGTATCCTTAGGTTGCTGGTTCAACTCAGGCTCGAAGGACATTTTTATAATGTTGTCCGGTTTGGGTCAACAGGTATTTCCTGATCGCAAACCCTTGCTTCTTGTCAATATTCCTCATGACAAATCCATCCATTCTTTGTAAAACAAGCTCAATCCTTGCTTCTCATCAATATTCCCCATTAAGAATCCATTCATTCTTTGTCAAACAAGCCTTGGTTTATTGTCAGCTCCATCCTCAATATACACGCTAAAATGCAGGTTTTTTTCTTTACCCTTCGATAGCTCAGTTGGTAGAGCGGAGGACTGTAGGCTGATGTTCAATGTGCAATTAGCAGGTATCCTTAGGTCGCTGGTTCAACTCCGGCTCGAAGGACATATTTCAGAATGTTGTCCGGTTTGGGTCAACAGGTATTTCCTGATCGCAAACCCTTGCTTCTTGTCAATATTCCTCATGACAAATCCATCCATTCTTTGTAAAACAAGCTCAACCCTTGCTTCTCATCAATATTCCTCATAACAAATCCATCCATCCTTTGTAAAACAAGCTCAACCCTTGCTTCTCATCAATATTCCTCATTAAGAATCCATTCATTCTTTGTCAAAAAAGCTTTGGTTTATCGGCAGCTCCGTCCTCAATATACACGCTAAAATGCAGGTCTCTTTCTTTACCCTTCGATAGCTCAGTTGGTAGAGTGGAGGACTGTAGGCTGATGTTCAATCTGCAATTAGCAGGTATCCTTAGGTCGCTGGTTCAACTCCGGCTCGAAGGACATTTTTAGAATGTTGTCCGGTTTGGGTCAACAGGTATTTCCTGATCGCAAACCCTTGCTTCTTGTCAATATTCCTCATGACAAATCCATTCATTCTTTGTAAAACAAGCTCAACCCTTGCTTCTCATCAATATTCCTCATAACAAATCCATCCATTCTTTGTAAAACAAGCTCAACCCTTGCTTCTCATCAATATTCCTCATTAAGAATCCATTCATTCTTTGTCAAAAAAGCTTTGGTTTATCGGCAGCTCCGTCCTCAATATACACGCTAAAATGCAGGTCTCTTTCTTTACCCTTCGATAGCTCAGTTGGTAGAGCGGAGGACTGTAGGCTGATGTTTAATCTGCAATTAGCAGGTATCCTTAGGTCGCTGGTTCAACTCCGGCTCGAAGGACATTTTTATAATGTTGTCCGGTTTGGGTCAACAGGTATTTCCTGATCGCAAACCCTTGCTTCTTGTCAATATTCCTCATGACAAATCCATCCATTCTTTGTAAAACAAGCTCAACCCTTGCTTCTCATCAATATTCCTCATAACAAATCCATCCATCCTTTGTAAAACAAGCTCAACCCTTGCTTCTCATCAATATTCCTCATTAAGAATCCATTCATTCTTTGTCAAAAAAGCTTTGGTTTATTGGCAGCTCCGTCCTCAATATACACGCTAAAATGCAGGTCTCTTTCTTTACCCTTCGATAGCTCAGTTGGTAGAGCGGAGGACTGTAGGCTGATGTTCAATGTGCAATTAGCAGGTATCCTTAGGTCGCTGGTTCAACTCCGGGTCGAAGGACATTTTTATAATGTTGTCCGGTTTGGGTCAACAGGTATTTCCTGATCGCAAACCCTTGCTTCTTGTCAATATTCCTCATGACAAATCCATTCATTCTTTGTAAAACAAGCTCAACCCTTGCTTCTCATCAATATTCCTCATAACAAATCCATCCATCCTTTGTAAAACAAGCTCAACCCTTGCTTCTCATCAATATTCCTCATTAAGAATCCATTCATTCTTTGTCAAAAAAGCTTTGGTTTATCGGCAGCTCCGTCCTCAATATACACGCTAAAATGCAGGCCTCTTTCTTTACCCTTCAATAGCTCAGTTGGTAGAGCGGAGGACTGTAGGCTGATGTTCAATCTGCAATTAGCAGGTATCCTTAGGTCGCTGGTTCAACCCCGGCTCGAAGGACATTTTTATAATGTTGTCCGGTTTGGGTCAACAGGTATTTCCTGATTGCAAACCCTTGCTTCTTGTCAATATTCCTCATGACAAATCCATCCATTCTTTGTAAAACAAGCTCAACCCTTGCTTCTCATCAATATTCCTCATTAAGAATCCATTCATTCTTTGTCAAAATAGCTTTGGTTTATCGGCAGCTCCGTCCTCAATATACACGCTAAAATGCAGGTCTCTTTCTTTACCCTTCGATAGCTCAGTTGGTAGAGCGGAGGACTGTAGGCTGATGTTCAATGTGCAATTAGCAGGTATCCTTAGGTCGCTGGTTCAACTCCGGCTCGAAGGACATTTTTATAATGTTGTCCTGTTTGGGTCAACAGGTATTTCCTGATCGCAAACCCTTGCTTCTTGCAAATATTCCTCATGACAAATCCATCCATTCTTTGTAAAACAAGCTCAACCCTTGCTTCTCATCAATATTCCTCATAACAAATCCATCCATCCTTTGTAAAACAAGCTCAACCCTTGCTTCTCATCAATATTCCTCATTAAGAATCCATTCATTCTTTGTCAAAAAAGCTTTGGTTTATCGGCAGCTCCGTCCTCAATATACACGCTAAAATGCAGGTCTCTTTCTTTACCCTTCGATAGCTCAGTTGGTAGAGCGGAGGACTGTAGGCTGATGTTCAATGTGCAATTAGCAGGTATCCTTAGGTCGCTGGTTCAACTCCGGCTCGAAGGACATTTTTATAATGTTGTCCGGTTTGGGTCAACAGGTATTTCCTGATCGCAAACCCTTGCTTCTTGTCAATATTCCTCATGACAAATCCATCCATCCTTTGTAAAACAAGCTCAACCCTTGCTTCTCATCAATATTCATCATTAAGAATCCATTCATTCTTTGTCAAAAAAGCTTTGGTTTATCGGCAGCTCCGTCCTCAATATACACGCTAAAATGCAGGCCTCTTTCTTTACCCTTCAATAGCTCAGTTGGTAGAGCGGAGGACTGTAGGCTGATGTTCAATCTGCAATTAGCAGGTATCCTTAGGTCGCTGGTTCAACCCCGGCTCGAAGGACATTTTTATAATGTTGTCCGGTTTGGGTCAACAGGTATTTCCTGATTGCAAACCCTTGCTTCTTGTCAATATTCCTCATGACAAATCCATCCATTCTTTGTAAAACAAGCTCAACCCTTGCTTCTCATCAATATTCCTCATTAAGAATCCATTCATTCTTTGTCAAAATAGCTTTGGTTTATCGGCAGCTCCGTCCTCAATATACACGCTAAAATGCAGGTCTCTTTCTTTACCCTTCGATAGCTCAGTTGGTAGAGCGGAGGACTGTAGGCTGATGTTCAATGTGCAATTAGCAGGTATCCTTAGGTCGCTGGTTCAACTCCGGCTCGAAGGACATTTTTATAATGTTGTCCTGTTTGGGTCAACAGGTATTTCCTGATCGCAAACCCTTGCTTCTTGCAAATATTCCTCATGACAAATCCATCCATTCTTTGTAAAACAAGCTCAACCCTTGCTTCTCATCAATATTCATCATTAAGAATCCATTCATTCTTTGTCAAAAAAGCTTTGGTTTATCGGCAGCTCCGTCCTCAATATACACGCTAAAATGCAGGCCTCTTTCTTTACCCTTCAATAGCTCAGTTGGTAGAGCGGAGGACTGTAGGCTGATGTTCAATCTGCAATTAGCAGGTATCCTTAGGTCGCTGGTTCAACCCCGGCTCGAAGGACATTTTTATAATGTTGTCCGGTTTGGGTCAACAGGTATTTCCTGATTGCAAACCCTTGCTTCTTGTCAATATTCCTCATGACAAATCCATCCATTCTTTGTAAAACAAGCTCAACCCTTGCTTCTCATCAATATTCCTCATTAAGAATCCATTCATTCTTTGTCAAAATAGCTTTGGTTTATCGGCAGCTCCGTCCTCAATATACACGCTAAAATGCAGGTCTCTTTCTTTACCCTTCGATAGCTCAGTTGGTAGAGCGGAGGACTGTAGGCTGATGTTCAATGTGCAATTAGCAGGTATCCTTAGGTCGCTGGTTCAACTCCGGCTCGAAGGACATTTTTATAATGTTGTCCTGTTTGGGTCAACAGGTATTTCCTGATCGCAAACCCTTGCTTCTTGCAAATATTCCTCATGACAAATCCATCCATTCTTTGTAAAACAAGCTCAACCCTTGCTTCTCATCAATATTCCTCATAACAAATCCATCCATCCTTTGTAAAACAAGCTCAACCCTTGCTTCTCATCAATATTCCTCGATAAGAATCCATTCATTCTTTGTCAAAAAAGCTTTGGTTTATCGGCAGCTCCGTCCTCAATATACACGCTAAAATGCAGGTCTCTTTCTTTACCCTTCGATAGCTCAGTTGGTAGAGCGGAGGACTGTAGGCTGATGTTCAATGTGCAATTAGCAGGTATCCTTAGGTCGCTGGTTCAACTCCGGCTCGAAGGACATTTTTATAATGTTGTCCGGTTTGGGTCAACAGGTATTTCCTGATTGCAAACCCTTGCTTCTTGTCAATATTCCTCATGACAAATCCATCTATTCTTTGTAAAACAAGCTCAACCCTTGCTTCTCATCAATATTCCTCATTAAGAATCCATTCATTCTTTGTCAAAAAAGCTTTGGTTTATTGGCAGCTCCATCCTCAATTATCACGCTAAAATGCAGATTTCTTTCTTTACCCTTCGATAGCTCAGTTGGTAGAGCGGAGGACTGTAGGCTGATGTTCAATGTGCAATTAGCAGGTATCCTTAGGTCGCTGGTTCAACTCCGGCTCGAAGGACATTTTTATAATGTTGTCCGGTTTGGGTCAACAGGTATTTCCTGATCGCAAACCCTTGCTTCTTGTCAATATTCCTCATGACAAATCCATCCATTCTTTGTAAAACAAGCTCAACCCTTGCTTCTCATCAATATTCCTCATAACAAATCCATCCATCCTTTGTAAAACAAGCTCAACCCTTGCTTCTCATCAATATTCCTCATTAAGAATCCATTCATTCTTTGTCAAAAAAGCTTTGGTTTATTGGCAGCTCCGTCCTCAATATACACGCTAAAATGCAGGTCTCTTTCTTTACCCTTCGATAGCTCAGTTGGTAGAGCGGAGGACTGTAGGCTGATGTTCAATGTGCAATTAGCAGGTATCCTTAGGTCGCTGGTTCAACTCCGGGTCGAAGGACATTTTTATAATGTTGTCCGGTTTGGGTCAACAGGTATTTCCTGATCGCAAACCCTTGCTTCTTGTCAATATTCCTCATGACAAATCCATTCATTCTTTGTAAAACAAGCTCAACCCTTGCTTCTCATCAATATTCCTCATAACAAATCCATCCATCCTTTGTAAAACAAGCTCAACCCTTGCTTCTCATCAATATTCCTCATTAAGAATCCATTCATTCTTTGTCAAAAAAGCTTTGGTTTATCGGCAGCTCCGTCCTCAATATACACGCTAAAATGCAGGTCTCTTTCTTTACCCTTCGATAGCTCAGTTGGTAGAGCGGAGGACTGTAGGCTGATGTTCAATGTGCAATTAGCAGGTATCCTTAGGTCGCTGGTTCAACTCCGGGTCGAAGGACATTTTTATAATGTTGTCCGGTTTGGGTCAACAGGTATTTCCTGATCGCAAACAATTGCTTCTTGTCAATATTCCTCATGACAAATCCATCCAATCTTTGTAAAACAAGCTCAAACCTTGCTTCTCATCAATATTCCTCATTAAGAATCCATTCATTCTTTGTCAAAAAAGCTTTGGTTTATCGGCAGCTCCGTCCTCAATATACACGCTAAAATGCAGGTCTCTTTCTTTACCCTTCGATAGCTCAGTTGGTAGAGCGGAGGACTGTAGGCTGATGTTCAATCTGCAATTAGCAGGTATACTTAGGTCGCTGGTTCAACAAATCCATCCATCCTTTGTAAAACAAGCTCAACCCTTGCTTCTCATTAAGAATCCATTCATTCTTTGTCAAAAAAGCTTTGGTTTATCGGCAGCTCCGTCCTCAATATACACGCTAAAATGCAGGTCTCTTTCTTTACCCTTCGATAGCTCAGTTGGTAGAGCGGAGGACTGTAGGCTGATGTTAGATGTGCAATTAGCAGGTATCCTTAGGTCGCTGGTTCAACTCCGGCTCGAAGGACATTTTTATAATGTTGTCCGGTTGGGGTCAACAGGTATTTCCTGATCGCAAACCCTTGCTTCTTGCAAATATTCCTCATGACAAATCCATCCATTCTTTGTAAAACAAGCTCAACCCTTGCTTCTCATCAATATTCCTAATAACAAATCCATCCATCCTTTGTAAAACAAGCTCAACCCTTGCTTCTCATCAATATTCATCATTAAGAATCCATTCATTCTTTGTCAAAAAAGCTTTGGTTTATCGGCAGCTCCGTCCTCAATATACACGCTAAAATGCAGGTCTCTTTCTTTACCCTTCGATAGCTCAGTTGGTAGAGCGGAGGACTGTAGGCTGATGTTCAATGTGCAATTAGCAGGTATCCTTAGGTCGCTGGTTCAACTCCGGCTCGAAGGACATTTTTATAATGTTGTCCGGTTTGGGTCAACAGGTATTTCCTGATCGCAAACCCTTGCTTCTTGTCAATATTCCTCATGACAAATCCATCCATTCTTTGTAAAACAAGCTCAACCCTTGCTTCTCATCAATATTCCTCATAACAAATCCATCCATCCTTTGTAAAACAAGCTCAACCCTTGCTTCTCATCAATATTCCTCATTAAGAATCCATTCATTCTTTGTCAAAAAAGCTTTGGTTTATTGGCAGCTCCGTCCTCAATATACACGCTAAAATGCAGGTCTCTTTCTTTACCCTTCGATAGCTCAGTTGGTAGAGCGGAGGACTGTAGGCTGATGTTCAATGTGCAATTAGCAGGTATCCTTAGGTCGCTGGTTCAACTCCGGGTCGAAGGACATTTTTATAATGTTGTCCGGTTTGGGTCAACAGGTATTTCCTGATCGCAAACCCTTGCTTCTTGTCAATATTCCTCATGACAAATCCATTCATTCTTTGTAAAACAAGCTCAACCCTTGCTTCTCATCAATATTCCTCATAACAAATCCATCCATCCTTTGTAAAACAAGCTCAACCCTTGCTTCTCATCAATATTCCTCATTAAGAATCCATTCATTCTTTGTCAAAAAAGCTTTGGTTTATCGGCAGCTCCGTCCTCAATATACACGCTAAAATGCAGGTCTCTTTCTTTACCCTTCGATAGCTCAGTTGGTAGAGCGGAGGACTGTAGGCTGATGTTCAATGTGCAATTAGCAGGTATCCTTAGGTCGCTGGTTCAACTCCGGCTCGAAGGACATTTTTATAATGTTGTCCGGTTTGGGTCAACAGGTATTTCCTGATCGCAAACCCTTGCTTCTTGTCAATATTCCTCATGACAAATCCATCCATCCTTTGTAAAACAAGCTCAACCCTTGCTTCTCATCAATATTCATCATTAAGAATCCATTCATTCTTTGTCAAAAAAGCTTTGGTTTATCGGCAGCTCCGTCCTCAATATACACGCTAAAATGCAGGCCTCTTTCTTTACCCTTCAATAGCTCAGTTGGTAGAGCGGAGGACTGTAGGCTGATGTTCAATCTGCAATTAGCAGGTATCCTTAGGTCGCTGGTTCAACCCCGGCTCGAAGGACATTTTTATAATGTTGTCCGGTTTGGGTCAACAGGTATTTCCTGATTGCAAACCCTTGCTTCTTGTCAATATTCCTCATGACAAATCCATCCATTCTTTGTAAAACAAGCTCAACCCTTGCTTCTCATCAATATTCCTCATTAAGAATCCATTCATTCTTTGTCAAAATAGCTTTGGTTTATCGGCAGCTCCGTCCTCAATATACACGCTAAAATGCAGGTCTCTTTCTTTACCCTTCGATAGCTCAGTTGGTAGAGCGGAGGACTGTAGGCTGATGTTCAATGTGCAATTAGCAGGTATCCTTAGGTCGCTGGTTCAACTCCGGCTCGAAGGACATTTTTATAATGTTGTCCTGTTTGGGTCAACAGGTATTTCCTGATCGCAAACCCTTGCTTCTTGCAAATATTCCTCATGACAAATCCATCCATTCTTTGTAAAACAAGCTCAACCCTTGCTTCTCATCAATATTCCTAATAACAAATCCATCCATCCTTTGTAAAACAAGCTCAACCCTTGCTTCTCATCAATATTCCTCATTAAGAATCCATTCATTCTTTGTCAAAAAAGCTTTGGTTTATCGGCAGCTCCGTCCTCAATATACACGCTAAAATGCAGGTCTCTTTCTTTACCCTTCGATAGCTCAGTTGGTAGAGCGGAGGACTGTAGGCTGATGTTCAATGTGCAATTAGCAGGTATCCTTAGGTCGCTGGTTCAACTCCGGCTCGAAGGACATTTTTATAATGTTGTCCGGTTTGGGTCAACAGGTATTTCCTGATTGCAAACCCTTGCTTCTTGTCAATATTCCTCATGACAAATCCATCTATTCTTTGTAAAACAAGCTCAACCCTTGCTTCTCATCAATATTCCTCATTAAGAATCCATTCATTCTTTGTCAAAAAAGCTTTGGTTTATTGGCAGCTCCATCCTCAATATTCACGCTAAAATGCAGATTTCTTTCTTTACCCTTCGATAGCTCAGTTGGTAGAGCGGAGGACTGTAGGCTGATGTTCAATCTGCAATTAGCAGGTATCCTTAGGTCGCTGGTTCAACTCCGGCTCGAAGGACATTTTTATAATGTTGTCCGGTTTGGGTCAACAGGTATTTCCTGATCGCAAACCCTTGCTTCTTGTCAATATTCCTCATGACAAATCCATCCATCCTTTGTAAAACAAGCTCAACCCTTGCTTCTCATCAATATTCCTCATAACAAATCCATCCATCCTTTGTAAAACAAGCTCAACCCTTGCTTCTCATCAATATTCATCATTAAGAATCCATTCATTCTTTGTCAAAAAAGCTTTGGTTTATCGGCAGCTCCGTCCTCAATATACACGCTAAAATGCAGGTCTCTTTCTTTACCCTTCAATAGCTCAGTTGGTAGAGCGGAGGACTGTAGGCTGATGTTCAATCTGCAATTAGCAGGTATCCTTAGGTCGCTGGTTCAACCCCGGCTCGAAGGACATTTTTATAATGTTGTCCGGTTTGGGTCAACAGGTATTTCCTGATTGCAAACCCTTGCTTCTTGTCAATATTCCTCATGACAAATCCATCCATTCTTTGTAAAACAAGCTCAACCCTTGCTTCTCATCAATATTCCTCATTAAGAATCCATTCATTCTTTGTCAAAATAGCTTTGGTTTATCGGCAGCTCCGTCCTCAATATACACGCTAAAATGCAGGTCTCTTTCTTTACCCTTCGATAGCTCAGTTGGTAGAGCGGAGGACTGTAGGCTGATGTTCAATCTGCAATTAGCAGGTATCCTTAGGTCGCTGGTTCAACTCCGGCTCGAAGGACATTTTTATAATGTTGTCCGGTTTGGGTCAACAGGTATTTCCTGATCGCAAACCCTTGCTTCTTGTCAATATTCCTCATGACAAATCCATCCATTCTTTGTAAAACAAGCTCAACCCTTGCTTCTCATCAATATTCCTCATAACAAATCCATCCATCCTTTGTAAAACAAGCTCAACCCTTGCTTCTCATCAATATTCCTCATTAAGAATCCATTCATTCTTTGTCAAAAAAGCTTTGGTTTATTGGCAGCTCCGTCCTCAATATACACGCTAAAATGCAGGTCTCTTTCTTTACCCTTCGATAGCTCAGTTGGTAGAGCGGAGGACTGTAGGCTGATGTTCAATGTGCAATTAGCAGGTATCCTTAGGTCGCTGGTTCAACTCCGGCTCGAAGGACATTTTTATAATGTTGTCCGGTTTGGGTCAACAGGGATTTCCTGATCGCAAACAATTGCTTCTTGTCAATATTCCTCATGACAAATCCATCCAATCTTTGTAAAACAAGCTCAAACCTTGCTTCTCATCAATATTCCTCATTAAGAATCCATTCATTCTTTGTCAAAAAAGCTTTGGTTTATCGGCAGCTCCGTCCTCAATATACACGCTAAAATGCAGGTCTCTTTCTTTACCCTTCGATAGCTCAGTTGGTAGAGCGGAGGACTGTAGGCTGATGTTCAATCTGCAATTAGCAGGTATACTTAGGTCGCTGGTTCAACAAATCCATCCATCCTTTGTAAAACAAGCTCAACCCTTGCTTCTCATCAATATTCATCATTAAGAATCCATTCATTCTTTGTCAAAAAAGCTTTGGTTTACCGGCAGCTCCGTCCTCAATATACACGCTAAAATGCAGGTCTCTTTCTTTACCCTTCGATAGCTCAGTTGGTAGAGCGGAGGACTGTAGGCTGATGTTCAATGTGCAATTAGCAGGTATCCTTAGGTCGCTGGTTCAACTCCGGCTCGAAGGACATTTTTATAATGTTGTCCGGTTTGGGTCAACAGGTATTTCCTGATTGCAAACCCTTGCTTCTTGTCAATATTCCTCATGACTAATCCATCCATTCTTTGTAAAACAAGCTCAACCCTTGCTTCTTATCAATATTCCTCATTAAGAATCCATTCATTCTTTGTCAAAAAAGCTTTGGTTTATCGGCAGCTCCGTCCTCAATATACACGCTAAAATGCAGGTCTCTTTCTTTACCCTTCGATAGCTCAGTTGGTAGAGCGGAGGACTGTAGGCTGATGTTCAATGTGCAATTAGCAGGTATCCTTAGGTCGCTGGTTCAACTCCGGCTCGAAGGACATTTTTATAATGTTGTCCGGTTTGGGTCAACAGGTATTTCCTGATCGCAAACCCTTGCTTCTTGTCAATATTCCTCATGACAAATCCATCCATTCTTTGTAAAACAAGCTCAACCCTTGCTTCTTATCAATATTCCTCATTAAGAATCCATTCATTCTTTGTCAAAAAAGCTTTGGTTTATCGGCAGCTCCGTCCTCAATATACACGCTAAAATGCAGGTCTCTTTCTTTACCCTTCGATAGCTCAGTTGGTAGAGCGGAGGACTGTAGGCTGATGTTCAATGTGCAATTAGCAGGTATCCTTAGGTCGCTGGTTCAACTCCGGCTCGAAGGACATTTTTATAATGTTGTCCGGTTTGGGTCAACAGGTATTTCCTGATCGCAAACCCTTGCTTCTTGTCAATATTCCTCATGACAAATCCATCCATTCTTTGTAAAACAAGCTCAACCCTTGCTTCTCATCAATATTCCTCATAACAAATCCATCCATCCTTTGTAAAACAAGCTCAACCCTTGCTTCTCATCAATATTCCTCATTAAGAATCCATTCATTCTTTGTCAAAAAAGCTTTGGTTTATTGGCAGCTCCGTCCTCAATATACACGCTAAAATGCAGGTCTCTTTCTTTACCCTTCGATAGCTCAGTTGGTAGAGCGGAGGACTGTAGGCTGATGTTCAATGTGCAATTAGCAGGTATCCTTAGGTCGCTGGTTCAACTCCGGGTCGAAGGACATTTTTATAATGTTGTCCGGTTTGGGTCAACAGGTATTTCCTGATCGCAAACCCTTGCTTCTTGTCAATATTCCTCATGACAAATCCATTCATTCTTTGTAAAACAAGCTCAACCCTTGCTTCTCATCAATATTCCTCATAACAAATCCATCCATCCTTTGTAAAACAAGCTCAACCCTTGCTTCTCATCAATATTCCTCATTAAGAATCCATTCATTCTTTGTCAAAAAAGCTTTGGTTTATCGGCAGCTCCGTCCTCAATATACACGCTAAAATGCAGGTCTCTTTCTTTACCCTTCGATAGCTCAGTTGGTAGAGCGGAGGACTGTAGGCTGATGTTCAATGTGCAATTAGCAGGTATCCTTAGGTCGCTGGTTCAACTCCGGCTCGAAGGACATTTTTATAATGTTGTCCGGTTTGGGTCAACAGGTATTTCCTGATCGCAAACCCTTGCTTCTTGTCAATATTCCTCATGACAAATCCATCCATCCTTTGTAAAACAAGCTCAACCCTTGCTTCTCATCAATATTCATCATTAAGAATCCATTCATTCTTTGTCAAAAAAGCTTTGGTTTATCGGCAGCTCCGTCCTCAATATACACGCTAAAATGCAGGGCTCTTTCTTTACCCTTCAATAGCTCAGTTGGTAGAGCGGAGGACTGTAGGCTGATGTTCAATCTGCAATTAGCAGGTATCTTTAGGTCGCTGGTTCAACCCCGGCTCGAAGGACATTTTTATAATGTTGTCCGGTTTGGGTCAACAGGTATTTCCTGATTGCAAACCCTTGCTTCTTGTCAATATTCCTCATGACAAATCCATCCATTCTTTGTAAAACAAGCTCAACCCTTGCTTCTCATCAATATTCCTCATTAAGAATCCATTCATTCTTTGTCAAAATAGCTTTGGTTTATCGGCAGCTCCGTCCTCAATATACACGCTAAAATGCAGGTCTCTTTCTTTACCCTTCGATAGCTCAGTTGGTAGAGCGGAGGACTGTAGGCTGATGTTCAATGTGCAATTAGCAGGTATCCTTAGGTCGCTGGTTCAACTCCGGCTCGAAGGACATTTTTATAATGTTGTCCTGTTTGGGTCAACAGGTATTTCCTGATCGCAAACCCTTGCTTCTTGCAAATATTCCTCATGACAAATCCATCCATTCTTTGTAAAACAAGCTCAACCCTTGCTTCTCATCAATATTCCTAATAACAAATCCATCCATCCTTTGTAAAACAAGCTCAACCCTTGCTTCTCATCAATATTCCTCATTAAAAATCCATTCATTCTTTGTCAAAAAAGCTTTGGTTTATCGGCAGCTCCGTCCTCAATATACACGCTAAAATGCAGGTCTCTTTCTTTACCCTTCGATAGCTCAGTTGGTAGAGCGGAGGACTTTAGGCTGATGTTCAATGTGCAATTAGCAGGTATCCTTAGGTCGCTGGTTCAACTCCGGCTCGAAGGACATTTTTATAATGTTGTCCGGTTTGGGTCAACAGGTATTTCCTGATCGCAAACCCTTGCTTCTTGTCAATATTCCTCATAACAAATCCATCCATCCTTTGTAAAACAAGCTCAACCCTTGCTTCTCATCAATATTCCTCATTAAGAATCCATTCATTCTTTGTCAAAAAAGCTTTGGTTTATTGGCAGCTCCGTCCTCAATATACACGCTAAAATGCAGGTCTCTTTCTTTACCCTTCGATAGCTCAGTTGGTAGAGCGGAGGACTGTAGGCTGATGTTCAATGTGCAATTAGCAGGTATCCTTAGGTCGCTAGTTCAACTCCGGCTCGAAGGACATTTTTATAATGTTGTCCGGTTTGGGTCAACAGGGATTTCCTGATCGCAAACAATTGCTTCTTGTCAATATTCCTCATAACAAATCCATCCATCCTTTGTAAAACAAGCTCAACCCTTGCTTCTCATCAATATTCCTCATTAAGAATCCATTCATTCTTTGTCAAAAAAGCTTTGGTTTATTGGCAGCTCCGTCCTCAATATACACGCTAAAATGCAGGTCTCTTTCTTTACCCTTCGATAGCTCAGTTGGTAGAGCGGAGGACTCTAGGCTGATGTTCAATCTGCAATTAGCAGGTATACTTAGGTCGCTGGTTCAACAAATCCATCCATCCTTTGTAAAACAAGCTCAACCCTTGCTTCTCATCAATATTCATCATTAAGAATCCATTCATTCTTTGTCAAAAAAGCTTTGGTTTACCGGCAGCTCCGTCCTCAATATACACGCTAAAATGCAGGTCTCTTTCTTTACCCTTCGATAGCTCAGTTGGTAGAGCGGAGGACTGTAGGCTGATGTTCAATGTGCAATTAGCAGGTATCCTTAGGTCGCTGGTTCAACTCCGGCTCGAAGGACATTTTTATAATGTTGTCCGGTTTGGGTCAACAGGTATTTCCTGATTGCAAACCCTTGCTTCTTGTCAATATTCCTCATGACTAATCCATCCATTCTTTGTAAAACAAGCTCAACCCTTGCTTCTTATCAATATTCCTCATTAAGAATCCATTCATTCTTTGTCAAAAAAGCTTTGGTTTATCGGCAGCTCCGTCCTCAATATACACGCTAAAATGCAGGTCTCTTTCTTTACCCTTCGATAGCTCAGTTGGTAGAGCGGAGGACTGTAGGCTGATGTTCAATGTGCAATTAGCAGGTATCCTTAGGTCGCTGGTTCAACTCCGGCTCGAAGGACATTTTTATAATGTTGTCCGGTTTGGGTCAACAGGTATTTCCTGATCGCAAACCCTTGCTTCTTGTCAATATTCCTCATGACATATCCATCCATTCTTTGTAAAACAAGCTCAACCCTTGCTTCTTATCAATATTCCCCATTAAGAATCCATTCATTCTTTGTCAAACAAGCCTTGGTGTATTGTCAGCTCCATCCTCAATATACACGCTAAAATGCAGACTTCTTTCTTTACCCTTCGATAGCTCAGTTGGTAGAGCGGAGGACTGTAGGCTGATGTTCAATCTGCAATTAGCAGGTATACTTAGGTCGCTGGTTCAACAAATCCATCCATCCTTTGTAAAACAAGCTCAACCCTTGCTTCTCATCAATATTCATCATTAAGAATCCATTCATTCTTTGTCAAAAAAGTTTTGGTTTATCGGCAGCTCCGTCCTCAATATACACGCTAAAATGCAGGTCTCTTTCTTTACCCTTCGATAGCTCAGTTGGTAGAGCGGAGGACTGTAGGCTGATGTTCAATGTGCAATTAGCAGGTATCCTTAGGTCGCTGGTTCAACTCCGGCTCGAAGGACATTTTTATAATGTTGTCCGGTTTGGGTCAACAGGTATTTCCTGATCGCAAACCCTTGCTTCTTGTCAATATTCCTCATGACAAATCCATTCATTCTTTGTAAAACAAGCTCAACCCTTGCTTCTCATCAATATTCCTCATAACAAATCCATCCATCCTTTGTAAAACAAGCTCAACCCTTGCTTCTCATCAATATTCCTCATTAAGAATCCATTCATTCTTTGTCAAAAAAGCTTTGGTTTATCGGCAGCTCCGTCCTCAATATACACGCTAAAATGCAGGTCTCTTTCTTTACCCTTCGATAGCTCAGTTGGTAGAGCGGAGGACTGTAGGCTGATGTTCAATGTGCAATTAGCAGGTATCCTTAGGTCGCTGGTTCAACTCCGGCTCGAAGGACATTTTTATAATGTTGTCCGGTTTGGGTCAACAGGTATTTCCTGATCGCAAACCCTTGCTTCTTGTCAATATTCCTCATGACAAATCCATCCATCCTTTGTAAAACAAGCTCAACCCTTGCTTCTCATCAATATTCATCATTAAGAATCCATTCATTCTTTGTCAAAAAAGCTTTGGTTTATCGGCAGCTCCGTCCTCAATATACACGCTAAAATGCAGGCCTCTTTCTTTACCCTTCAATAGCTCAGTTGGTAGAGCGGAGGACTGTAGGCTGATGTTCAATGTGCAATTAGCAGGTATCCTTAGGTCGCTGGTTCAACTCCGGCTCGAAGGACATTTTTATAATGTTGTCCGGTTTGGGTCAACAGGTATTTCCTGATTGCAAACCCTTGCTTCTTGTCAATATTCCTCATGACAAATCCATCCAATCTTTGTAAAACAAGCTCAACCCTTGCTTCTCATCAATATTCCTCATTAAGAATCCATTCATTCTTTGTCAAAATAGCTTTGGTTTATCGGCAGCTCCGTCCTCAATATACACGCTAAAATGCAGGTCTCTTTCTTTACCCTTCGATAGCTCAGTTGGTAGAGCGGAGGACTGTAGGCTGATGTTCAATCTGCAATTAGCAGGTATACTTAGGTCGCTGGTTCAACAAATCCATCCATCCTTTGTAAAACAAGCTCAACCCTTGCTTCTCATCAATATTCCTCATTAAGAATCCATTCATTCTTTGTCAAAAAAGCTTTGGTTTATCGGCAGCTCCGTCCTCAATATACACGCTAAAATGCAGGTCTCTTTCTTTACCCTTCGATAGCTCAGTTGGTAGAGTGGAGGACTGTAGGCTGATGTTCAATCTGCAATTAGCAGGTATCCTTAGGTCGCTGGTTCAACTCCGGCTCGAAGGACATTTTTATAATGTTGTCCGGTTTGGGTCAACAGGTATTTCCTGATCGCAAACAATTGCTTCTTGTCAATATTCCTCATGACAAATCCATCCATCCTTTGTAAAACAAGCTCAAACCCTTGCTTCTCATCAATATTCATCATTAAGAATCCATTCATTCTTTGTCAAAAAAGCTTTGGTTTATCGGCAGCTCCGTCCTCAATATACACGCTAAAATGCAGGTCTCTTTCTTTACCCTTCGATAGCTCAGTTGGTAGAGTGGAGGACTGTAGGCTGATGTTCAATCTGCAATTAGCAGGTATCCTTAGGTCGCTGGTTCAACTCCGGCTCGAAGGACATTTTTATAATGTTGTCCGTTTTGGGTCAACAGGTATTTCCTGATCGCAAACCCTTGCTTCTTGTCAATATTCCTCATGACAAATCCATTCATTCTTTGTAGAACAAGCTCAACCCTTGCTTCTCATCAATATTCCTCATAACAAATCCATCCATCCTTTGTAAAACAAGCTCAACCCTTGCTTCTCATCAATATTCCTCATTAAGAATCCATTCATTCTTTGTCAAAAAAGCTTTGGTTTATCGGCAGCTCCGTCCTCAATATACACGCTAAAATGCAGGTCTCTTTCTTTACCCTTCGATAGCTCAGTTGGTAGAGCGGAGGACTGTAGGCTGATGTTCAATCTGCAATTAGCAGGTATCCTTAGGTCGCTGGTTCAACTCCGGCTCGAAGGACATTTTTATAATGTTGTCCGGTTTGGGTCAACAGGTATTTCCTGATCGCAAACCCTTGCTTCTTGTCAATATTCCTCATGACAAATCCATTCATTATTTGTAAAACAAGCTCAACCCTTGCTTCTCATCAATATTCCTCATAACAAATCCATCCATCCTTTGTAAAACAAGCTCAACCCTTTCTTCTCATCAATATTCCTCATTAAGAATCCATTCATTCTTTGTCAAAATAGCTTTGGTTTATCGGCAGCTCCGTCCTCAATATACACGCTAAAATGCAGGTCTCTTTCTTTACCCTTCGATAGCTCAGTTGGTAGAGCGGAGGACTGTAGGCTGATGTTCAATGTGCAATTAGCAGGTATCCTTAGGTCGCTGGTTCAACTCCGGCTCGAAGGACATTTTTATAATGTTGTCCGGTTTGGGTCAACAGGTATTTCCTGATCGCAAACCCTTGCTTCTTGTCAATATTCCTCATGACAAATCCATTCATTATTTGTAAAACAAGCTCAACCCTTGCTTCTCATCAATATTCCTCATAACAAATCCATCCATCCTTTGTAAAACAAGCTCAACCCTTGCTTCTCATCAATATTCCTCATAAAGAATCCATTCATTCTTTGTCAAAAAAGCTTTGGTTTATCGGCAGCTCCGTCCTCAATATACACGCTAAAATGCAGGTCTCTTTCTTTACCCTTCGATAGCTCAGTTGGTAGAGCGGAGGACTGTAGGCTGATGTTCAATGTGCAATTAGCAGGTATCCTTAGGTCGCTGGTTCAACTCCGGCTCGAAGGACATTTTTATAATGTTGTCCGGTTTGGGTCAACAGGTATTTCCTGATTGCAAACCCTTGCTTCTTGTCAATATTCCTCATGACAAATCCATCCATTCTTTGTAAAACAAGCTCAACCCTTGCTTCTCATCAATATTCCTAATAACAAATCCATCCATCCTTTGTAAAACAAGCTCAACCCTTGCTTCTCATCAATATTCCTCATTAAGAATCCATTCATTCTTTGTCAAAATAGCTTTGGTTTATCGGCAGCTCCGTCCTCAATATACACGCTAAAATGCAGGTCTCTTTCTTTACCCTTCGATAGCTCAGTTGGTAGAGTGGAGGACTGTAGGCTGATGTTCAATCTGCAATTAGCAGGTATCCTTAGGTCGCTGGTTCAACTCCGGCTCGAAGGACATTTTTATAATGTTGTCCGTTTTGGGTCAACAGGTATTTCCTGATCGCAAACCCTTGCTTCTTGTCAATATTCCTCATGACAAATCCATTCATCCTTTGTAAAACAAGCTCAACCCTTGCTTCTCATCAATATTCCTCATTAAGAATCCATTCATTCTTTGTCAAAAAAGCTTTGGTTTATCGGCAGCTCCGTCCTCAATATACACGCTAAAATGCAG